>NW_015174327.1:268896-302808 GCF_001447785.1 Gekko japonicus | reverse complement strand
ATATTACCTCCTCATTCCTATTATCTAAGTCCGCCTCCCACCGATTGAGTAAGAAGACTTCCGGTTTTAAGGTGAGAGTGACCGAAGTCATGGCCGTGATCACATCCCGGATCCCTTCCCAGAACTTTCTTATACCCGGGCACTCCCACCAACAGTGTAAAAGCGTGCCAATCTGCCCACAACCCTTCCAACAACACGGATCATTAGTCGCTTTTATCTTATGTAGCATTAGGGGAGTCATGTACCACCTGGTAGTTAATTTGAAGAACTGCAGCCTTATATTAAAAACATTGGAGTTGTTTGCGGGGGAAGACATTACAGTGCCCCAATCCGTTTCATTCCATTGCACCATCAAGTCCTCCTCCCACCGTTCTTGAAACTTCAGTTTCGATCGGCTATCCTGCACTAAAATGGCTTTGTACAGTTTGGATAGAGTCCCCTTCGGCGCGGTAGGGTAACATTTGATTATTTTCTCTAGGTCCGTCAACTCTCGTTGAAAAGTGCCCAGTTCCGTGAGCCGTGTGATAAGGTCCTGTAGTTGCAGGTATTGACACCAAGGAGCATGTTTCCCTAATATTTGTTCAAAGTGATGTTTACTCCGTATTGCCCCTTTATCTACTAGGTCTACAGGGCGGCTAATCCCAACACTCGTCCAGTCCTCAAAAGCTCCTAGGGGTAAACCTGGCTGGAACCACTCTTGGCCCACAAATGTAGCTAATTGGGAGATCCCCTGTGGTCGTAAATTTTTCGTTTTATCCCATGTAGCAATTGCCGTGGCGAGCAGAAAATTATGTTTAATCGTCCTTGGCCTCGCAGACGGCTGTATCCAGAGAATTTCGTGTAGCTTGTATGGAGCAGTGTAGATCTGTTCAATTACTCTCCACTTCTGCTGATCAGTTGCATACTGCATTTGAACCGCATGAGACAGAATTGCAGCCTGATGATAGATTTGCAGGGAGGGGACCTCCAGGCCCCCCTGGCTCGCTGGTCTGTGCAGAACATTACTATTTATTCTTGATTTTTTGTACCCCCATAAGAAGTACGTCAGGGAGCTCTGCCATTTTTGAAGTTCTTTTTTAGCTATGAAGATGGGTAGTGCCCTGAAGAGAAAGAGGAACTTTGGAAATATAAAGTTTTTAATTAAGTGTAACCTATCAGGTAGGGATAAGTTAAGCGACTTCCAACTGTTAATGTCTATTTTAACTTTAGTGTAAAGAGCGCTGTAATTAACTTTAAACAGCTCCTTCATATTAAGTGGTATCTGGACACCTAAATGCCTCCAAGTATCCTGCACCCATACTAACGGGCAGAGCGAGCGCAGCTTTTCAGCCGTGCTATGCTTGATATAGATAGGGTATACCTCGGATTTACTATAGTTTATTCGAAGACCTGAAACCGAACTGAAGTGTTGTAATGACAGAAGGACTGCTTGAAGGGAGCAAACCGGGTCAGACAGGAATAGCGTGAGATCGTCCGCGTACAAGTTTAGTTTGTGCTCGAACCCTTCAATAGAAATCCCTGCAAAGCTCTCAGATATGCGAAGGGCTTCTGCCAGCGGCTCTATCACAATTGCAAAAATCAGGGGCGATAGTGGACACCCCTGTCTTGTCCCCCTTGTGAGGTCGAAAGGCTGTGTTTTTTGCGTTGATCACCCTCAATGCTCTTAAAAAATTGCTGCCAAAGCCGAGTCTGGTAAAAACAGATGCTACAAACGGTACTTCCACAGAATCAAACGCTTTTTCAAAATCCAGCGCTAGAATCAGTGTCTCGTCTTGGGCCTTCTTTCCGTGTATAATAATGTCCAAGGATCTACGAATATTGTCCGTAATTTGTCGGCCCGGGATGAAACCTGTCTGGTCAGGCTTGATGTAGCAGGGAATAAAAGTCTTCAATCTGTTAGCCAGGATCGTGGTGAATATCTTGTTATCATGGTTGAGAAGAGCGATGGGTCTATAAGAGGCAGGACTAGATGGGTCCTTGTTTCCCTTCGGTATTACTGTTATAGTCGATTCATACCATGATGCAGGCACGACTCCATTCAACAAGATATCATTACAGACATCTATCAAATGACCTGACAGCAGATCCTTGAAGGTAATAATATTTTTTTGTGATGCAGAAAGGTGTGAAGTAGAATGTGCCCCCCCATGCCTTGGTTGGGTCATCTGCATTAGTGTTAAAAAGAGGATCACAACAGGTGAGCACTGGTTGATGGACATCTGGGAAACAGTGAGCAGCAGGTAGAGGAACTATGTAATTTAGCTATGGACAGGTCTCCTTTCCTTCCTGTGTGTAAAGGGCCATAGAGTCACAGTCAGCTTATGGCAACCCCAGCAACGGGTTTTCAAGGCAAGTGGGAAGCAGAGGTGGTTTCCCGTTGCCTTTCTCTATAGAGTTTTCCTTGGTGGTCTCCCTTCCAAGTACTGTCCCTGCTTAGGTTCCGAGATCTGACGAGATCAGGCTATATACCATGCTGCCTTGCCTTCCCCTTTTTCCTTCCTAAGCTTGATTAAATAGTGATTATTTAAATGAGCAATATGAAAAGTCAAGCAACTGTGACCATCTGAAGGGGAAGTCTGTGGTGCTATGGAAAGGGACTACAGCTCAATGGTAGAGCATTTGCAGTAATTCCCATGTTTAATCCCTGGCATTTCAGGTTGATCGGTTTCAGATGGGAAGGGTTTTGCATTTCAGACATGCGGTCGCTTTAAACTGCAGATTCTGATGGTGAATGGTTTGTTTGTTTGTTTTTCATTTCAGATGTCTTAAAGGGCAAGCATTGTCCCGTTTTGTATGAAGGTTTGATCCGTCGTTTGGTTGTTCTTTTGGCGAAACCACTTTTCGTCAGGTTTTGTTGTGTGGTTGCGATTCTGAGTCACAGGAGAGGCTGTCTGTTTGCAGAGCTTCATGGTGAGCTGCTTTAGTTCCCCCTCCCATTTCTATGTGTGTGTTTTTTAAAAAAACAACTGAGTTTTTCGATATAGCACTATAGCACACCACTGAAAGGGAAGAACAAAAAGAAAAAGGTGGGTGCTGAGGGAAACCACAGCACCATTAGTAATTCAAAGTCCGATCCATAAGCGTTGGGCATACAGCTTAAAGAGCCTGTCTGGAAGTTCCCCCTTTGAAATGATCCCACCTTGGTTTTTACAACATTTGGGACTGAAACTGATTCAAAACAGGATATTGTCTTCATGTGAAAGTGCCCTACGCTAGCTGGTGAATGAAAGGTTACTGCTTGAAGCCTGGAGGGTCACCAAACTAGACATTTACGATTTTAAGCTCCTTTGGGCCAGGTCCCATTGTCTTGTACTCTTTGAAACACAGCCGCCATTGATGGTACTCTGTAATAGCAGATGATATTGGGCTAGACAAACTATTGGTTGTACTCTGTGGGGGGGAGCCAGCCAAGGAGATGATCTTTCTTGTATTTCCGCTTTGCACAGCAGTCCTTTCTGGCCCCAGAAAGGTTTATTCCCAGGGTCACAGCACTTGCATGGACTCGGGAGGCTACAGTGAGAAGGCAGAAGAGGATGGAATTGCCCTCTCTTTCTTCCATCAGTGGAGATCCACTGACAGAAGAGGAAAAAGAGAGCAGTTTTGTCCCCTCCCCCCTTCCCCACAGCCTCCTACCTACATGGCTGCCAGTGACCTGGGGAATAAGTTTTCCTGGGGTCGGAAAAGATTTCTGGGGGGAGGGAGAATGCAGGAAGGACTTGCAGTCCTGGCACTCACAGATTAATGGATTTCACCCAGTTTGAAGAAACTTCCTATACCAGCCAGTTCACTACCTTCAGCAAGTTCACTACCTTTTGTAAGGTTATTGCATTACAGCATGTATTAGATATAGGAAAACCAGCTGAAAATTTTATGATCATTTCAGATGGTAGCTCTCCCTTGACTGTGGTGGGATGGGTATTATAGTAATCAACTGATCCTTTAAAATGATTTGCTCTCTTTAGCTTGATATACTTCTGATATTTCATGTCCTTTAAAGAAAAATCCTTATTGAGATCCCAATTTTTAATGGCATTATAATATTCATTTCTGTAGCTTTTGAGTTATGGGTGGCTTTTTTTTTTTGTTTCTCCAGTGAGGCAACTCTGAGTGATTAGTAATTGCTATTTTGTGAATTATTCTACAGTGAATACATTTCTGCAAGCAGTCCTTTCTTGTAAGCATGTTTTCGGAAAGAACAAAGGCAATTGACATTCTTTGTATATAAATAAGGAAATAGACTTTGTGGGAAGAATGAAGAATCTTTTAATAAAACATTGTTCCTTTTCTTTTTGTTCATCTGGGAAAATCAATTTTTGGGTTTTCAAAGTGCAGAAGAAAGATCAAAAGGAAGAACTGACAATCTAAACAAAGGCCAAGGTGTGAAATACTGCTTGCAGTCCTATTCCCTGGTGAGTGTTATGTAGGCATTTTTCCAACCAGAATACAGTTGCCAAAGAATAAAGATTACAATGCATACTGTCCCCGGATCAAAGACTCTATGAGTGCAACGAGCCTGAACATACCAACTAAGATACATAAATGAATTTTGATGCAATTTGTCTCCTTATTTGGGAGGGGGGGAAGCTGGCATTTTGAATTACCGCATCTCTTCATCTAGGGTAGTAGTCTTCAATCAGGACCTTCAAGTGAGTCATGGAGTCCTGTAGCAGGACTCCTGTAGCAAACTCCTTTAGAGTGGCCACTTTTTTTGCTAGTTTTGGTGCTGCGTATGTGTAGACCTCAAGGGAACTATGTACTCTGCCTCTCTTTTTATACAAGCCAAGAGAAGAAGCAGGATGTTGAGACAGCATCATCACCCAGTGATGGAGAGGATTTTTCTTTAGGCAGCTTCAGAGTCAACCCAGCACACAGAAAAACTCACCTTCTCTCACTTCCTCTGGCAAAGCCATCCTAACCCCACCAGTTCGTCCTCTGGGAGCCAGTTTGGTGTAGTGGTTAAGAGCAGCAGACTTTCTTCTGGAGAACCGGGTTTGATTCCACACTTCTTCACATGCAGCCAGCTGGGTGACCTTGGGTCAGTCACAGTTCTTTCAGAGAAGTTTTTTCAAGAGCAGTTCTCTCAGAGCTCTCTCAGCCCCAACTTCCTATTAGAGTGTCTGTTGTGGGGAGAGGAAGGGATGGAGATTGTAAGCCACTCTGAGATTCCGAGTGAAGTGTGGGGTATAAATCCAACTCGCCTCCTCCTCCTCCTCTTCTGAAGATCCATGACTCTATCCCTTCTTGTCTTCTTACCACGTGCTTGCATCTCAGGGTCCTATTTATTTATTTATGCTTTCGGCTTGTATCCCGCTTGAACCCCAAGGGGTCTCTGAGCAGCTTATACAATTATTTGTTCCCTAACTAAGGCCACAATCATGAGGGGGGGTGTGTGGCTTCCTACCAGCACCTGGCAGCGAGGCCTCTTGCTGATGTCTGGCCTTCTTCGGTGGCCTCAGACATTGGCGCTCTCCTTCCGTGTCCCGGGGCAGATCTTCTCCTGATTCCGTGGCTCCTTCTCTCGGTGGGGCTCCTCCTCCTATCAATTAAAGGTGGATCCTGAGCCTGGAATGATTAAAGCCTACTGATCTAAGGCATTTGTGCATGTGTGGGTCATTTCATAGAAAAAGAGGTGCAGGAGCTCATTAGCATAACTCATTAGCATAACTTATTTGCATATGCCACACCCCTTGGCATCACCGGAAGTGTGTCAGAAGGCTCCACTGGACTGTTTTGGATTGCTAGCTATTGGGGGGGGGGGATGTGCAGATCTGTCCTCACAGAGGAGGGAGAGCTTGTACCTGAATAAAACTTGGTCTTAAAAGTGCCCCTGGACTGTTTGGGGCCGGGGGGAGCTCTACAACTTACCTGGCTGCTTCTTCCTCTGACTGAGGGCTGCTGGGAGCAGGGGGTGCGGCTTGTTGCATGTGCCCGCCCCCCAAGGCTCCTTACTGCCAGAGCTCCTCTCCTGTGCGCTCCTGCAGGAAATGACCCCTGGTAATTAATATCCTTAAAATGAAGGGGGAGTCAATGTGTAGATCCCGTTTTTTGGAAGTGTTTCAAGTGCAAACTCTCCTGTCCCAGTCTGAGGTAGCACATTCACCACTAGGATTGTGACTGCTTCTGCTGCAGGAGGCACAGCAAAGGACCCTGGAATTGACCCCACATGACTTTCCTGCGTGTGACCTTCATTAGAGAATGGTGTTATGTCCTCTCTCTCATTGCCTACAGATTTTTATCATACTCTTTCTCCACGAAGTTCAAGATGGTGTACATGATTCTTCCTCCATTTTGTCCTCACAACAATCCTGTGCAACAAGGTTAGGGTGGGCAGGCTCATGGTCACCTTCATAGCTTAGCAGGGCTTTGAAATTGGGTCTCCCAAGCCCAATGACTATGCTGCACTGGCTCATTGTTACCATAAATGATCATGCTGAACTGGACGTGATAGTGTCCCTGTGTCTGCCACAGGGTAACTTACCACCTCCATTTTATGCCTTGGAATTTCTTATTTAAAAGAATGCCTTGAGGGTGCCTAAAGGCCTCACTTTCTATTCCAGTATCACTGTTTAATTTAAGAGCCAGTTTGGTGTAGTGGTTAGGCACGCAGACTCTAATCTGAGAGAACCAGGTTTGATTCCCCACTCCTCCACACGCAGCTGCTGCTGTGACCTTGGGTCAGTCATAAATTCTTTCAGAGCTGTTCTCTCAAGGGCAGTTCTTGAGAGAGCTCTCTCAGCCCCATCTACCTCACAGGGTGTCTGTTGTGGGGAGGGGAAGGGAAAGGGATTGTAAACTGCTCTGAAACTCCTTTGGGTAGTGAAGGGTGGGGTATAAATCCAATCTCTTCTCCTTCTTTTAAACAAGCAATTATTGCATTTGGACAGTTTTTATTTGGGATTTCCTTTGAGAACTAGCATTCTGTTATGGGAGGGGGTGGTGTTCGGGATGAAAGAATAGCTTGTGGTGTTGTATGAGTAGTTTCAGGCGACTTGCTCACTCGATAGCATCCTTGGAGATGTCAGTAGAAAATTGCCAATTGTGCCCCCTTGGTCTGTAGTGTCAAGGAAGTGACATTGTAATATTTCATTGCTTTATGTCACTGAGGAAAGTTTCTTTCAGTTTAAAGGACTTCATTCTTTATTTTCCATCCCCTAAATGCTTGTGGAACAGAGATGTGAGGCCAGTTGAAACAAGTGTATTCAAGCAGAAAGTGTCACCAGGAGAGGTGCCGTGACTCATTGGTATAGTGCTGGCTTTGTATGCTGTATCAGACAGCTTTGTATATTCACCATGTGGTAACTTTCCCCTCCCAAAATATTTTAAATGCTTACTGTGTTGGAAATTTTAAAACAGGCACTGAATTGTTATCATCCTGCTAACTGTGGCTTCCTTGAATAATCCATGTTTGCTTCTGTTCCACTCCTAGTTCCTGACTTCTGTTAGTATGGAATAAATATATGTCTCTCTGTGTTGCTGCAGCAGGGTTTTGTCACTTGTTCCTGGTTCTTTATTTACAGATCTAGATGGTTGGATTGGAGATTTAAACAAGCCCATTGTCATAGATAACATGAGTTATCACATAGGTTATCTACATGCTTTTTTATTTAAAATGTGTGTCTGTAATGTGTGCTACCTTCATGAAATGTGGGGGGGGGGGGAGATCCCCTCCCCAATTCAATTAAACATTAAAATAAAAGTTGTGTATATAAACATACAAAGCTTCCCTATACTGAGGTAAACTGTTAGTCTAACAATGTCCATATTGTCTATTCTAACTGGCAGCAGGTCTCCAGAAGAGGTCTTTCACATCACTCACTACCTGATCCTTTTAACTGGAGATGCCAGAAAATGTACCACACTTGTGGTAATATAGATGACTAAGTTACCATATGGTTAGCAGAACCCCACCCCACCATCACTGTAAACTGAGATTCTACAGAGCTGTTGTCGGTCAGAGTAGACAATACCGATCTGGGTTGACCCATACTTTTCTGATTCAGTATAAGATCGCTTCCTCCTGTGTTCAAGCAGATTCTGTCTTGACTTAAAGTAGTGTTCAGAAAGCCCCAAATCAATAGTGCTGTGGCCCCTTTAAAAATATGCTGTGTTTGATTTCTTATGCATTAAATTGATAGGAATTTATCTGATCTTGAATTTTATGTACAGGAGCATGTTGGGATGGAAATTGAAGTACTGAGTGTGTATGAATTATTTTATTGCAGTCTGAAATGTTGCTTCTTTATGAGCTGGAGTATTTATGTTTAATCGTAGCAGTATTCATGCAGACCTTCAGCCTAAATTTATGCTTATGACCACGTTGTTTTCTAATCTGTGTTTCTATTTCAGTTTGGGAATGACCCGTTTTCGTTTATTTATTCATTTAAAATTTGATATCCTGCCTCCTTCATTGCATTGAAGGCAGCTTAGAAAAATACAGGCAGTCTTTTAAAATCTCCCTATGTTTGAAATGTGCTAGGAATGCTAATAGAGCCTTGAAATATTATTATCTGTAGTTCTCCCTCCTCATTTTCAGGAGATTCAGTTGATAGTAGTGATGTCTGTATCCCTTCCTATTTCCGTGATATGGCTGTTTGACCTTCACTTTGTCATAAAGCCATACGTTACTTCCTCCTCAGTGTTAAGTAACCCAGTGTCATGCAACCCAGTTCCTCCATCTGATTTCTTTCCCCTGTACACAGTTATAACAAGAGGTCTTGTGATGAACCAGCAACCAGCTGATGAATATTGATCTCTGGCAAGCAACCCTCACCTGGTGTGCAGCCTTCATAGCCCCTATATCAAGAATCCCCAATATGGTGCCCACTAACACTCTTCCCGGTGTTCTAATTGTTCTTACAAAGTGGGTGGGGCCAGGTGCTGCTTATGTCCAGCAAGGCTTCTGATTGACTGTTGGAGATTTGATTGGCTGTGCAGATTTAAAAAAAAATGTTGTTTTGGCAGCATCTGCCACCACAGCACAAGAATCTTCACAGGGTGACTGAACGTAAGCTGGGGCAGCCATTTTGTGTCAGCCATTTTGTGGCTATGCCCACCATGCTTTGTCAGAATTCCAAAAGTGTCCATAGGCTCAAAAGGTTTGGGGACCCCTGCTCTCCATAAACTAATGTCCCAGATATATGATCAGCTAGCCACTGCAAGTCTTTGACCCATTCTGGTTGTAGCATTTGTATCTCTTTGTAGGCAGTCTTGCCTTCCTTGATAATGCACAATTCTAAGGATCCTTCCCGCAAAGTGTATGCTGCCTGTGCACCTGGTTCAGATGTCATTTAAGGCCTTAACCGATGTGAGGCTGGCAGATCTGTGGCAGTTTTTAAAGTCCAGTAGGAGCTGTTGCAGGGGAGACAGGGGTTTAAACCCTTAAATACTCCTGCCTTGGCGCAGTTTCCTTAAATGCATTATTAGTCTCTGCAAAACTGAATGAGGCAGATTGCTGTTATTACAAACAGATGATTGAGAACCATTTGTCAGAACCAGGACTGAACTAAGATATGTTCAGAAGTCTCTTTGCTTTTATGCCAGCAGTTTTGTCATAAGAACACACCAGGCCAAGTTTGTTGTGTACATCTAGCCCCTGTCTGAGGTTTGATTTTCTCCCTCCCTCCACCACTTTTTGTGAGCCATCCCCACTGAATATTTGAAAGAGCCAAGGAACTTATGCAAGCAGTCAATAGAGATGCATTAAAAACATGTTTCTGGTTACTCTCTCCTTTGCTGTCCCCCCCAGCAATTTTTGGGAAGGGGGGGGCAATAGCTGGCAGTTATAACCAGAAGGAGAGCTCATTGAATATAAGAAAAGCATATTTTAATTGTTCTTCATTCATGTCCCACTCCCCCCCCCCGGTGACCAAAGCAGTTTACAATACAAAAACACACTAGACACAGATAAACCAGGACATAGTGGTTCTTAAATGCAGGGGAAGACTTTCTGTCTTCAAGCAGATCTTTCTTCTAGCTCTAGGCTATGATCCTCAGGCCAAGATCCCTTTGGCTTTTGCCCAAGGACTCCTGCCCCTGGCCATGTCTGGACCTTAAATATCTGCAGGCAGAGGAGAAACAACCTCAGGCAGATATTCCTCTTAGCCAGCTAGCCAACTCTTCCCTACTTCCCCTGCCAGCTCTTGCTTTTCTTTTCTTCCCCAGTTGTCATTTCCTAACAAATGATGAGAACTGTTGTCACCTGGCAAACCTACAGGAAATGACAACTGGGAAGCCAGGGAAGATGAGAATCATAATTTTGAGAGGATGGCCTGTATGTTTTAAAAACTCTTCATGGATGCAAGTCCTGTGTCAGTCAGATGGAGTCCTGTGTCATGTGGGCCTGTCTTAAAGTGGGATGAGGGTTTCCAAATTGTGTGGGGGGGGCTGCATTATGAGCCTTTGATTCAAATGTTGTCAACATCATTCACTGGTATCACTAGATTCCCTACTCCTCCACTCGCAGCTGCTGGATGACCTTGGGCAAGCCATAGTTCTGTCAGAGATGTTCTTGAAAAGAGCAGTTTCTGTCAGAGCTCTCTCAGCCCCACCTACCTCACAGGGTGTCTGTTGTGGGGAGAGGAAGGGAAAGGAGTTTGTAAGCTGCTCTGAGACTCCAAATGAAGGGTGGGATATAAATCCAATCTCTTCTCTTCTTCTTCTTCTAAATAAAACAAGATGACATCAGTGGGACTAAAGTCAGGTACTTCACTCGCATTGCTTTCGTTGAAGCCAGTTCAAACGTGCAAGACCCCCACTTTTTCATGCAATTGAGTGCATGGTACATGAATGCACACGGGGCCTTGATAATCCACGATTGCAGATGGAGGCAGCTGACAGTGATTTCTGTGATCAGAAGCCCTGCTTTTTCCCAGCCATTGATTTCCCTCTTCTTTACAGTTGGCTAAAGCTTTTATCTAGTGCTTCATTGGAGAGGACAAGCAAAGCCATTTTCTTCAAGAAAGGAGATTTCTCAGACCCAGGCACGTTCTGGTTTTCCTGACCTTTCCACCCATTTTCGAAGTTACAAATACACAACCAGTGCTATTTCTCTGAGGATGGCAGGTTCTTAAGCTTTGTTTCCCTCTGATTCAGATTTGGCCTTTACAAAGAAACTCCCACATTCAATCTCAAAGGGTGGAGTTTTTCACTGTACATGGGCTATTAATTCTCAATGCTCCAGGGTTTGGGTTTTTCAGAGAGAAGTAATCCATTTCTCTTTTAATACAATCCCCTTTGTAGAAGAACCAGGAATGTGTTGATACTTCAACTTCGCTTGAGGCTGCAACTGAGAAGCTAACCTCAATTTAATTACTGCTGTTCAGATGTTCCAAAGGCAGATGCAGCAGGCCCTGCTAGTGTCTACTGAGTGAATATTAGGAAGAGGGGGTGGCGGGGTGGGGGGGAGAAGTACAGAGCCATTTAGTGTTACAATCGCTCTGGCTCAAGAAAATGACTTGATTGTACACGTTCAGCTTCTGAAGGAATGAAGTAGAAGACAATTATTGTGCGTATTATCTCATTTCATTTCTCATTTGCCCAGCAAAATTGGCTTTAAA
Source organism: Gekko japonicus (assembly GCF_001447785.1). NCBI lineage: Eukaryota > Metazoa > Chordata > Lepidosauria > Squamata > Gekkonidae > Gekko > Gekko japonicus. The sequence continues at coordinate 291,253 of NW_015174327.1, read as the reverse complement.
ACCAGGTCCTAAAGGCTGTGTGTCGAATTGGCTTTGAAGAGCGATCTAGAGAGAGCTCACCAAGACACGTTTCATATTGCCACTACCATAATATTGCCTTTTATTAATTTGGTACAGCTTGGTGTGTGTGTGTGTGTGTGTGTGTGTGTGTGTGAGTGAGTGAGTGAGTGAGTGAGTGTAGTGAGAGGCTTCAAACCCCAGAAATGACTGAAAAGTGCACAATAGTTATACATACCATAGGATCATAGAGTTGCTGGATGGGTCTGATGGAGGAAAGAGTCTATTCCTGTCTGGCATTCTTTGGTACATACGAGCCCACCTGGATCATATCAAGGGTCGTAGCTAGTTTGGTATGCTGTTCCAGCAGTGGCCAGCCAGATGCTTCATGTTAGTTAACCACCCAGCGGCCCGAAAGCAATTAAATCAAGCAAGTAGGCAAATGGGTACCCACCCTTAGATGGGTCGGGGGCACCCTCTTCCGACGAGGTGTGTAGTGGCGGCAGTACCTACGGCGGCGAGAACATCGGTGGCAAGCAGAGCCTGGATGGTGAGGCGTGGTGGCGATGCAGCAACGATTAGATGGCAGAGCGACCCCTGGTGGCCGATACAACATCAAGCAGCAGATGACGGTGGAGACGAAGACCAGAAAGACCCACGATGACATGTTTCGTGGGCGCGGCGGAGCCAAATAGGACGGAGCCGAGGCCGGAGTGAGCATGAGCGTGCGCCAGAAACGGTCTCGCCGACGAAGCAGTCGTCCCAGGTAGATGCCAGAGACCGCCGGAGAGAAATGCCGAGCCAGAAGTTACAACAGGCCCACCACTGGGGTGCTGGTAGGCAGTCCCACCCCTATATCATGTGGCCTCAGTCAGGGATTGAGTGTTCTTAGAACATACCATGTAAACCGCCCAGAGACCCTTCGGGGTTAGGGCGGTATAGTAAGTCGAGATAATAAATAAATAATCATGTGGCAGTGCGTATAGAATAGCCAGGAGAGCCTCAGATTGTCTGGCAGCCAGAAGTTCTAGCTCTTTTAGCGTTATGCAGCACTGGGTGGCGAGCTAGACTTGTTTTTAAGGCAAGAGATGTTTCAGAGGTGGTTTGCCATTGCCTGCCTCTGTGTCATGCCCCTGGTATTCCTTGGAGGTCGCCCTTCCAAATATTAGCCAAGGCCGACCTGCTTAGTTTCCGAGACCTGACGAGATCAGGCTAGCCTGGGCTATCCAGGTCAGGGCATGCTTCAAGTAAGGGTAATGAATGCAGTAACTACCTTCCAATGTTTATAAATTGTCCTATGACAGAGATCATCTGGATTTTACCATCTCTTTTCTTATTGTCCTCCTTTCTTATATCTATATATCTAATAACCAAGTTGCCCCCTCTGTGCGGATATCTAAATCCACACATCGGGGGCACATCGGGGGCAGAGAGATTTTCCTTCACACTTGGGGCAGTCCCCAGGTGTGCAGAAAAATCTGAAAAATTTAAAAAACTATAGGGGGGATACTTAAATCCCCACAAAAGTAAAAAAGCATTCTCTGCACATGCGCAGAGAACACACTTACCTCTGGGATCTGTGGCAGAGCCATGCAGGGCTCACTGCAGTTGGTGCTGGCGGTGGCAGCGGGGGTGGAGAAGCCTTGGCGGTGGGGGTGGCGGCTAGGAGCCACAGCCACCACTGTCAGAGACGGGGGGGAGGGAGAGGCCTGGCAGACCCCGCAACCAGGAGCTGAGCCCGTTGTTGCCGCGGTGGGGGGGGGAGAGAAGCCTGGTGGGCCTGACAGCTCACAGCCGCACAGGGCTTGCCACTGTTGTTGTTGTGGGTGGCAGGGAGAAGCCTTGGCAACCAGGGAGCCGTGGGGAATACACCAACCCCACGAGTATCACGGGTCCTGCTTCTTGTACATACCTAATTGCCATCAGGTTGCATTCAGTTTATGGCAACTCCAGCAAAGGGCTTTCTAGGCAAGTGTGAAGCAGAGGTGACTTGCCATTGCCTTCCTTGGTGGTACCAAGTACCAACTGTGTTTTGTTTCCAACATCTGACGAGATCAGGCTATACCATACCACCTTCCCTCCCTACTCCATTTTTTTCTCTCATCTATTCAACCACTTGTCAGGGGGGCTCTGATCAGTAATGCAACAGAGAAACAAAGTCAGTGTCTTGAAGCGATGTTCCAAATCCAGACATTTCTCCCACAACAGACTTGATTGGCATATGCTGCATAGATGGCTCATGTCTCTGGTTCAAGCCTGTAACTCTATTGCCTCAGTGGCCTTATAGCATAAGATACTTCTCATCCTTAGAAGTATGGACCAGTTTTTATTGTATTGTGGAGTTTTTTTTAAGATGGAGAGACTGGATGACTGGAGAATTGGCTGATCCCAAGAGCTTGGAAATAAAAAAAAAGCTTAGAGGCTCTGGTCCTGTGTCATAATCCTCAAATTTAGGTTTGCCTTTGTACTGAATGTCTTCCTTACAGAAGTGTGTATAAGAGACAAGGGTTTAGCAGAAAACTGCTTCAGCCTACACCCTTGGATTCAGATAACAGTTTATATGACTCCTCAACTCCTAGGTGTTCTTAACAATTTTCTTAACAATTTTCTGTTTTCATAGCTTAATAATAAATTCAGATCTTCTCTCATCTACAGTGCAATTAAACTTCAGTCACCAGTGGATTAAAAAAAAGTAATGCAGAATATCAGAGACTCTCCCCCTAGTCTGCCATTTTGAAACTTTGTTTGAATCTTCGTGCTGCCCCTCTCCTTTGCCTACAGCACACATCTTAAAAACTGTAAAAAAAGGTGTGTGTGTGTGGTAAATAGTGGAATGGCTACCCTTCTGCTTGTGCTAATGTTGTGCTATTTTCAGTGAATGCAGCATAGGAGGACTGTTATACAATGGATAAAGTGGATTGGGTCCAAAGGTACTAAGAATCTCACCCAGAGAGTAATCCTATTGAAATCAATCTGACAATCGTACAAACAATTCCTCTTGTTTGGAAGGGGACTTGGACTCCCCCTATTCTTTGGATTATACCCGATATCTTTTGTTACGAGAGTGATCTTAGATTCTACTTTTGTAATTGTAACCAGAATGGTTAACCCTCTTTCTATTTTGCCTTGTGTTGACCTTGAGTGGTTACTCTTAAAATTGTGCAAATAGTTGTGACCAAGGTTTCATTTCCTTCATGGTGTGAAAATCATTTGTATTTTTTTCCCTTACTGAGTGAAGATTAGAAAATTAGTTTTAATTATTACTTATGAAGCACCATATGGCTACTCTATAATTTTGGATTCCCGTGGAGCTTTGTGTGCGTATGGAAAATGAAATTAATTAGTATTCACACTTTGAAATCTATTATTAACTTAATAAAGCTGGCAGCTTGTAGGGTGCCTTCATACACAGTGTGATGTAATTGTTTATGATAACAAGCCACTATTTATAAAGCCACACAGGAAATCTGACAGGGGTGGAGGATGAAAGGTCAAGCAGTAAGGCAGGCATCATATTTTTTTAATCCAAAGGAGTGCTTGTAATTAAGCATGTGTACATATACCATGAAATGGAACGCTGGACTTACCATGAAGGTTCTTTCTTCTCAAGCTATTTAAGCTATTTAAGTAGCTCTTCTAACTAGAATCCAAAAGATGTTCCTATCTCCAGTCTTCATTTAGCATTTTTCTAGTGGTATAGTTTTATGTAAAATAAATTCAACAACATATAAGAGCTTAAAGTGACATCTGTTCTCTAATTCATTCATACATACATTCATACATAAATACGTACATACACACACACACATATATGTATATACTCTTTAAAACATGCTGTCGGATGAAAGAGTTTATTATTTTGCTATTAAAACTAAAGGTTTCCATTTAATTTTAGACTTTGGTTTTCAAAACTTTTTGCATACGTTAGATTGTTCTTGGCACAGATGTTGGTATAAAGAAGTACTGTTGCTATAGACAATTTCCTGGTTGTGAAAGTAATCCTAGCTGTGATGGAAATGGGCTTATTTTAAGACTTGACTTCCTTCATTTCCCTAAGACTACACAGCATCAAGCAGTCTGTTTTCTAATATGAAATCCTTTGACAATCAGTTTTAGTTATTCGCCAGTAGAAGCTCCAGATCTTCACATCAAGTTGTTGAAAGTGATGCTCTGTTGTGACTCTCATGTACGTGGTTCAGAGGAATCTTCTGATTCCTGTTAGATTGCCCCATCCCAAAGGGTATGAAGCTTCCCTGTGACTTGGATCTTGTGAATGAGTTCCATGCACACTAGAAATTCCCTGCCATGGAGCATGCTTCCTCTTCCACTAAAGCTTCCATTTGTGCAAGGGACCACTGAATACCATTGGAAATGGGGCAAATGGAAGTTTTAGCAGAAGAGGAAGACTGCTGCACGATCTGATGGACACAGAACATATTTACAGGATCCATTCCTGTATTTTGCACAGTGTAATTTGAGTGATACCTAATGGAGGCTATATGGGACCCTGGGGGCGATCTGTGATCTTGGGTGATATTCATAAGTTTCGGGGGCAAATGAGTGTTCGGGATTCTAGGCAGCCCCTGCCTTCCACTTGCAGTGTTTCCTAATGTTCACTGGAAAAGATTTGTTTTACACTTCTCACTCTTCCTTGAGGATAAATTCTCAGCTCTTTAAAAGCCCTTTAAAAATATCATACAGTTGACTGATGGTCATCAGGCACAAGGATTTCATTGAACGTGTGCCTGATACGAAGATCACTGTATCACATACTTAGCTCATAAGTATACTTATATAAGTGGAGACCCGCAAGGAGGGTGCCATTTCATTCCTCAACACCATTGGTTCCTCCATGATACTGTCATTCCTTCTCTCTGTGTGTCTCTTTTTTTCCATTTCACCCATGCTGTCATTCCATCTTTCTCTTTCCCTTGCTGCTGCCATTCCTTCTCTCCATCTTCTCCTATTCCCTCCCCTCTGCCTGCCTGCGTTGCCTTTCAGAGTTCATGGTGTGTGTGTGTGTGGGGGGGGTTCTCACCTGCTTGCCTTCCCGGCATCCTCCCCACCTTTTCCTATAGCTCTCTGGAGGGGCACTGCCTTCCTGGGCTTTCCTTCCACTGAACATGAAGGCTGCTTCAGCTCCCGCCACAGCTGGTGTATGCTCACCCCATCCCACCTGTTCCACTGCCTCACCCGCATCCCTGGGCCTCTCCCTGCCACCTCCTGCATCAATAGCCACCTCTCAGCTGGTCCATGGCTGTGTTTTGATAGCTTGGGTGGTTGAAGCAGGCCCACTCTTCTGCTGGCACCCTGATGTTCCTTCTAACCCAGCCATCTTGGCCCAGCTGGAGAAAGTCACAAGTGCCCTGGTAACTGTCTGGGCCCCGCAAGGTCGATTGAATGGCCACAGCAATGGTGGAGATGGCAGTGGTAGGGACAACACTGGTTCTTCCCCCATTGCTGAGGAAGAGGCAGCAATGACAGGCCTGCTGGGGACAGTGACAGCATCAGCAACAATGATCATTCCTCCACCTACCCTTGTCTTTAGTGCTGCCACTTGAGAAGAAGTGAAGACAAGTCCAGCAGCCTTGGTTCCTCCACTGACTGTCCAACACAGAGAGTTGTGTGATTAAGAATTTGTGAGGAAGCTCAGGCAAAAGTTCTCCATATTGAAGTTTTGCAGTGCCCCTCCCTTTTGTTAAATTTCAGTTTTTTCTGTAACCCTAGAGAGTCTCCCAAGTTTGCGGGAAAATCTTCCTTCTACGTAAGTGGCCCCAATCTGCAGATTGAAGTATCTGCAGATTGGGACACAGTTGACTATTAGAATATAAAATAAATAAAGTTATTTTGATTGGAGTGTTGTTCTTATATCTTATTATTTATTTTTTAAATCCCCAAAGGGATATATTTTTTTTATTTTGCAATGGATTACAAAACTACAAAAAAATATTAGGAAAGGGACTACAACTAGGGATAAAGGGGAAAAAACCCACACTAAACTAAAACCCCAAGAGGAGGAGATCTTTTCACTGTTAATAAAAATGCTAGTACAATAAGTGTTAGTATCACAATATACTTGTGGAGTTCTTGCTTATAAGAGTTTACCATTTATATGTTATTTTATTAGTTGTTATGAGAGAAATCTCTGATCATCTTCTTATTCTTCGCTTCAAAAGGCCATTTTCCAAGTCCTGCCTTTACTTCGGCTTTCTGTCTCTAAAATCGTATACCACTCTGGCAGGTCCTGCACACTTTTCTGCCGCAGAGTCCTCTTCCGTTCCAGAGGTAGCAGAGTCACTCGACTTCGTTTCTTCCTCTTTGGACTCTTCATCTGTCCCCAGCTGACATCATAGAAATTCTTTAGCTTTAAAAATGGAGTCTATCTTCTCTCTTATATCGTTGATCTTAAAGATGACACCTTCCGGAACTGCCCATCTGTACGATATCTCATTAGTTTGAAGGAAAGAAATTAAGTCCTTATAATTTTTTCTCTTTTGTCTAATTTCAAATGGAATGTCCTTTAAAGTTTTAATGGTTACATTTCTCATTTTCAGTGGAGTTGCTGATGTTGCTTTTAAAATAGCATCTCTGGTTTTTCTTCTTGAGAACCTGACCACTATTTCTCCAGGCAGGCTATTGTTTTTAATATAGTTGGAGTATGCCCTATAGGCTGACTCCATTTCGTTTACTAGTTCATTCGCTGTTAAGCCTACTACTGGAGCGATGAGCTCACTGAGTATCCTCTTCAGATCCTCCCGCTCCATTTCAGCAATTCCCTGGAACCTGAGAATCATGTTTGCTTTTCCCATCTGTAGCTGCAACACTCGATTCTCTTGACAATTTTGCTTCGTTTCAACTTCTCCCATTCTTTTCTTCAACTTCTTGCTTGTGGTGTCTATCTCTTTAATCTTCTCATTTGCCTGCTTCACTTTTTTCTCAATTTCATTCAGCTGGAGCGGCTGTGCTGCGAAGTTTTTGTTCATCACGGTCAATTGCTGGTTAATACCATCGAGTTGTTCCATCACCGGCTTGAGCATATCCGCCAAGACTTTGATGACATCTGTTCCCTCTTCCGGTTTCGGACTCTGGCTGCCAGGTGGTTTTGTTTTAAACTTTCTTTGCTGGGCCACCATTTTTACCGTTTTGTTTACAGTTCTACCGCTTCTTCCCGACTCGAAAAACTCACCCAACGATGTCGCAAATCAGATAAGTCTCTCAAAACACATTCATTTTATTTCCTCCCCTCTTCCCCTTTGTGTCGCTTAGCAGTTAACTCACATCAGAGGCGTCCCTCTTTGCAGTCTCTTTTATCAGCAGAGGGGGGGGGAATCGCCTTTAAAGTACTCCATTTTCTTCAGAACTCACGTTTATTGTCGGCCAGTTTCTCTGACCGTGCTCGGTTTATACACCATTCTGCTTGATCTCCGGCACTTGTCCCAGTCAGACCAGCTTGTGCCCAAAGGCCACTCAGTGGCTGGACCGTCGTGGCGGAGGGGAGCCTCAATTCTCTGGCATTCCGCCGTCAAAGAGGCTATCCCTCAAAAGCCCCCTGGTCTGGAGCCTATCACAAAGGCTCCATGGGGGTGTCACTTGTGGTAGCACCCCTCCATGCCACTGGTGTGCGATTCGCCCTTCCCCGGTGTGGGGAGAGCGTCCGCCATCGCTGCTCCATAGATTGGAAGTCCCTTATATCTTATTTTTCATGGCTTGGTGGGCAGTGGTGGATTGTTGATTAAGAACCATTGATCTTTTAAATTGTATTTAAAGTTAGGGAACCAGGACATACAGTGGAGAGTTTCCAGTTGAAGAGGCTGCCTGGTATTATACCTTGGCCTTGAAGAAAAGCTTGGGCATAGAAATCTGTAATATTTGTAGAATGAGTTTATATACTACCTCCCCTCTTTCCATTTATATTTTGGTTTGCCAAAGTCTTTGGTACTTGTTAAGTAGAGTTGTGATAATAAGGACTGAAAGTATTATAGGAATATAATATGTGCTAAGTGATCAAAAGTAGGTGTGCTGGGGCATCACATGGATTAATTATTTAAACTCATGCATCTATTAACTTGAATCATTTTGGATTTTTAAAGAAATTTGATTGGTGTTAAATGTGTTTCTTTAGTTGAGAATGCTCTTATTTTGCTCTGCTTCTCTATGAATAAATTGTCAAGGGGAGACAGTAGTGAAGAAGCTACACTTTTATAAACTATCTTAAATTATCGCAGTGGGATACAAATAACTTCCTAAGGACTAGCCTTAGTGTTGTTGTTAAACTAGAGCAAACCTGAATCACTGCTGTCAAAGGAGTGTAAGGATGAGACATGTGATTCATAGTTATAGTCGGACAGATTATGGATGATCCAGTTGAAATTAATCTCTTGAGATGTAAGAAGAAACAATAAACGTTGGAGTTAAATATTTTGGACATTAAAATCATGTAATTAATTTTATTCAGTTTCTCTGTGTGGGTTTTTTTTTTTGCCTTCCCTGCTCTTCAGCTTGATTTCTCACTGTTTGGAAATTGCTGTTTAATGTTGGTAACTTGTGTTAACAGTTAATGGTAAAGTTTAGAAGGAGAACGTTTTTATACCCTGCTTTTCTCTACTTGAAGGAGTCTCAAAGTGTCTTACAGTTGACTTTCCTTCCTCTCCCCAGAAGTGGCACCTTGTGAGGTAGGTGGGGCTGAGAGAGTTCTGAGAGAACTGTGAGTAGCCCAGGGTCACCCAGCAGGCTTCATGCAGAGGAGTGGGGAATCAAACTCAGTTCTCCAGGTTAGAGTTCATCGTTTTTAATCGCTACACTACATGGGCTCTCATTTACTTTAGAGGTATGCAAAGTATACCGTTGTGATCCAGAATCTGAACAAGCCCTTTTGTTTGCTAATTGATCTCATAGATTAAGTTCTCAGTGACAAGGTATTAAAACTGACTTTGATTTTGGTTTTCTAGTTTTGGCTCACTTAATGGCGGCCACATTCTCCCAGAGCTCCAGGAGATGCGTGCTTTGAATCGACGGATAGGAGGGGGTGCAATGGTACACACATACACACACACACACGGAGCCCTTGCGATGGGCTCCTAGCCATGGGTGCTTAGAGGGCCTTTCCTCTGGCAAATGGCAGGCGAAGGGGGGGGGCAATCCCTGCCCTGATGGTCCCACTGCTGATTTCCAGAAATGGACGTGGGGACGCACACCAGGACAAGCGCTTTTACACTGAAAAGTGAGTGATTGTATAAGCAAAGACACCAGAAAGCAAGCTGAAAGCCTCCCCTTAATAAATCAGGGGGGGGGATTCCCCCTCGAAAAGAAAAAAACTGAACTGATTAATGAAGTTATAAGGGGAAGCAGATTGCAAAACTGAACTGACTATAATAAGGAACTTTTGAGAACTTACCAAGCATCTGTAAAGGATCTTGAGACTTTGATAAATTTTTCCAAAGAGTAAATAATTCTCCAACATGGCGCCTCCGAGGAGGGAGGAGAAGGATAAACAACCGAAACTGAAGTTTCCTGCCAGAAATGCCAGTCCAGTGAGTTCTGTTCCTGGACAGGAAACTACCATAGACTTCCAAAATATGCTGACTGAGGCTCTGCACCCTCTGCTGGAACAAATGACATCGCTCCATAAGAAGTTCAATGCACAACAAAGCCAATTAAATGAGACTACTAAAAAGACAGAGAAAATGGAGCAAGAGCTAAAAGAAGTGGATGTCAACACCCAGAAGCTTTAAAAAAATTGCAGGTGATGGAAAAAAAGAGCAACTGATGAGGCTCAACTTTTACAACTGCAAATGGAAAAGGCAAGCTATGTCTTAAGATTCCAGGGGGCTCCTGAAGCAAAAGGAGAAGACTTGAAGCAGATTATGTGTGATGCATTGGGTCCGGTTGCAGATTTAAAAGCAGATTTTCTACAACATGAAATAAATACGATCTATAGATCATATTCTGACTACATAAGAAAGAGTAAAATTACAAAGAAGTTGAATAATCAAGAAGATAATGTGTTTTTTCAAGAATGGAATGACTTTAAAATATATCTGGAAAAGAACTGGGATGTAAAACAAAACTTAATATGTTTAGATCAATATTAAGCCAAATGATGTTATCTTGAGGTTGTATGGTAACAAATGATGTGTTAATGATATAAAGAAATTTGTAAGAAGGGAGTGAAGCATTGCGGGAAGCCATGGGAGGGAGGAGAGGAAGGGAATGGGGTAAACAATGGACTGAATGATTCAATTTTATGTGTTATGTTCCTAAGAAAATAATAAAATTTGTTTACCAAAAAAAAAGAAAGAGTAATCTGCCCGGCGAGATTGTGGTGAGATTCTCCAAGAGACAAGTAAGAGACCAAGTATTGAAAGCAACAAATGGAGCCACCCTGAAAATCAAAGACAAAGAACTAACAGTTTTGAAGGATATTCCATTTGAAGTAAGGAAGAAGAGAAAGAAATACAGAGACTTGGCACTGTTTTTACAGAAAAATAATGTCCCCTACAGATAGAGTGTTCGTGAAGACATCCTCTTCAAATTAAAACACAAGAAATAAAAAATTGACTCTGTTGTAAAGGCATGCGAATTTCTACATCAACATGCCGGTCCAGCAGGTGAGGAGGATAAAGATGAAGATGGCAGCAGCAAGGGAAGCGAAGAAGAAGGAGTATTTGCACCTTCTGATGAGGAATCAGTTTCTGAACTGGGGGCGGCTGCCCCTAAACTAAGCTATTGACTGAGAAACAAAAAGGACAAAAAATGAGTTATGATTGTTCTCTAGATTCTGTTTTAAATGAATTTAAATCATTTCTCTATAGAGACCTTTATATAGTCAGATTTGTTGGAGATTCTAGTACAAGCAATAAAAATTGTGTACTCACTTAATGTAGCAAAGTATAAGCGTTTTAAATTAGAAGCTATTGTCTTGGGTTTTTAGTGGCTTTTCTTTACTTTCACCTATAGTTTATAGTTACCCTTCGTTGTTTCTTTGTAGTTAATAGAAAATGCAATAAAAAATCCCCTATGGGGGGAAAAAAACAAACAAACTGACTTTGATTTTGATTTCATTGGTGTGGTGTATTTGTTAGAGTGTCTGATTGTTACCAGTTTGGTGTAGTGGTTAAGTGCGCAGACTCTAATCTGGGAGAATCGGGTTTGATTTCCCACTCCTCCACTTGCACCTGGCTGGATGACCTTGGGCAAGCCATAGTTCTGATAAGAGCTGTTCTTGAAAAAAGAGTAGTTTCTGTCAGAGCTCTCTCAGCCCCACCTACCTCACAGGGTGTCTATTGTGGGGAAGGGAAGGGAAAGGAGTTTGTAAGCCACTCTGAGACTCCTTTGGGTAGTGAAGGGCAGGATATAAATCCAATCTCTTCTTCTCTTCTTCTCTCTATCTGGGAGGCCCAGGTTTGAATCCCTATTCTGCCACATAAGCTGACAAGAACCAGTTGCTCTCAACGTAGCCTACCTCATAGGGCTTTTTTGAAAGTAACATATGTCCATGTGGGATTGGGGAGGGGGAAAGAACCATGCATGCTACCACCCTGGGCTTGTTGGAAGAAGAGTGGGCTAAATCGTGTAGAGATATATAGATACTTTGACTAGCAGGGCTGGGCTTATCTGTCCTGATGGGAAACAGGCATGTGGGAACTTGTAGCTTAATTCCATGCATGCAAGAAAAGTGTGTGTATAGGCACAGGATTCTAGTGTAGAATTTTCCCTGACTACTATTTTAGCCACTATGGATGTGGAACCTCTGTATACCAACATCTCACACAAAGATAGATTACAAACCAAAAGGAATATGATTTTTTACATTGCCCAGTTACTTATGCATCTTGATTATGATTAGCCTTTCCTCGCAACTGTGCCCCCCTACCTATATGTAATGTTTGAGGAAATTTGTTTCAGTATCTGAAGGAGTGTGTATCTACACATGCCGCACATGCTAAGTCTCTCAGTTCTCGCTTATACCCAGAATTGAATGTTGTTGGTCTTGGAGGTGCCACTGGACTCAAAACTTTGTTCTCACATCTGTTTGTTAACTCTTGTATTTGTCTGTTAATTTACTGCCATTCACAGATCTTACCAATCACCTTAATCCAATCTCAGCCCAGTTACTTATGCATCTTGACTCTAACTAGCCCTTCCTGGCAACTAACCCCTCTTACCCTCTCTCTCTTCCTATATGTATTGGTTGAGGAAATTCTGTTTCACTGTATCTGAAGAAGTGGGCTTGCACACAAAAGCTTATACCTTGAATAAAACTTGGTTGGTTTTAAAGGCGCCACTGGACTCAAACTTGGTTTCCTATGTGTAAGGGTGATATATATAAAAAAGTTATTATTTTTTGCATGGTGGCCCATGTATTCATTCAATGTGTAATTCGCCTTGAGACCAAGTGAGAAAGGCGGACTATAAACAATGTAAATCAATGAATAACATAAATAAATTTTAGTCATGTGAGCCCACACTGGAAGTGGTACGGCCCAAATGCGAGTTTACCACCTGAATGAGAAATGGGTCTTTATATGCTTTAAAAGGCATGATGACAAATGCTGAATATTGGACATGGGCATTGTTCCCTCTAAGCTGAGTTAGTGTGAGCTAGCTCACAGGTTTTTTTTTAGCTTCCAGCTCACACATTTTTCTCTTAGCCCAGGAAGGCTGGCTCCAGAGGAAACTAATTTATGCAGTAGCCAAATCACCTGTACACAACTTTAATGCCAGTAGCTCACAAAGGAGAGTTTTTGCTCACAGGACTCCACAGCTTAGAGGGAGCATTGGACACGGGCTGATTTTTGTTGCTCAGTCGCACAGTCGAGTCCGACTCTTCGCGACCCCATGGACCAGCTCCCGCCAGGCCCTCCTGTCTTCCGCCGTTCTCTGAAGTTTGCTCAATTTCATGTTCGTTGCATCGATGACACTGTCTAACCGTCTCATCCTTTGCCGTCCCCGTCTTCTTTGACCTCCAATCTTTCCCAGCATCAGGGTCTTCTCCAGTGAGTGCTCCCTTCTCATTTGGTGGCCAAAGTATTTGAGCTTCAGTTTCATTATCTGGCCTTCCAGGGAACAGTCAGGGTTGATTTCATTTAGGATTGACTGATTTGATCTTCTGTCTCTTCAAAACTGTTCTTTCTTTGTTAGTATCATTTTTTGGAGCCTGGCACTACATGTGCATGTTGAAAAATAAACAGCCGCATGATGTGAAGCCACCCTTTTGCCTTTATGACTGCTGCTTATATTAAATTATAAAATGGTGAGGCATCCTTTTGATGAGACTTCATCTCCTTACAGTAGTTAATAAGTACCAGTTGCCTGAGGGCCACAATATTTCTCTCTTGTACTACTTAATGCAGTAGCTTTTAAATGAAAGGTGGGGGAGGGGGGGTAGAGACTAGGAACACTCGCAAATGAAAGCCTTGGCAGATTCTCCTCACACCCTTCAATAAACAGGCCAATAAGATGTATCCAGAAATATGTTTCCATTTCCTTCTGCAGGGTTTCTGTATTTTAATTAATCTGTGTTTTCTTTTTCTTTTCTTCTGCTACTTCTGCCTCTAAATCTAGCCAACCCTGTCTCTGTAAGCAATTATATGGTACTGTCCACTTCTAGCACAGACGAACTCTACTACTTAGATTCTCCTTGGCGTTGGTGATGAAAATCAGCTTTTGACCAGCAATTTCCAATTATTCAGCCTTCAGTGCACAAGAAAAGAGACATCATAATGAATTCCCATCAGATTTCCCCACCACCACCTTTCATTTTTATCCCTTTTATATTTTTTGCTTCCTCTGTGTGAAATTTGCCCCTAAGCAAAGGGGGGGTCAGCACAAGGACAGGGACCCAATTTAGTCTTATTTAGATCATCAAAAGAAGCCTTAAATGGAACACAAGTCACTTTTGTACAGGGACTGGGGTGAGGAAGGTCTGTCCTTTCTCTGTCATACCTGGCGATTCAATCAGATGGATATCGGAGCCCAAAAGGGTGATGATGAAGTATTGACATTTTGGTATACTGTGCAGCGTGATGGAATACCAGCTGCTCTGCTTGAAAGAGGCAGGCCAATAAAGATACTGTTTATAAATCTGGTGCTGGGTCACTGGGAGGCCGCTCTTTCTGCCACCTCCAGGTCCAGATGAACTAATTGCTTTTCACAAATGGAATTTTTTTGTTGTTGTAAAGAAAAACAAAACAACGGCCTGTATCCACTGCAGTTCCAAAGATTTAAGGGCACTTAACCGCACGGTTACATCCTTCTCAGTCCATCGAAGTCAGTGGTCGTAGAAGAGTGTAACTCTGCTAAAGAATTCATTTTTCGTTTTCTTAAGCAGGGGTGGCAGTTCCCACCGATTTGCCTTTCCCAATGCAGCCAGCTGAGCCCCTGTGAAATTTTGTTTGTGAGGGGGTCCCCTCAAGGCAGCTGTGCTCACCCATCCTATGTGGAAGTGCTCAGTGACTGCTAATCCACTGCAGCAGCTGCACAAGGTTCTAATCCTGCAAGGGCGTGAGTGCAAGGGTCAGCTGGCAAGGTGCTCCACTGAGTAAAGTGGGGCAGCGGCCAGACCCCCCCAAAACCACCCATGATCCCTGACCTTTGCTGGGGTGGGGAGTTCCAGACAAAGGAATGAGCTAACAGCCCAGTGTGGAGCTGAAAACATCCACTGCCAATTTGCCCAGGAAACCTTCCTGGAATCTTTTCCCATTGCATGACAAGGACCATGGTGCTGGGAGGCCATGGCTCTTGTCAGCCCCGCATGAACACAATGCTGGTCTAGATTGTGGGAGGTGGCATCGTGGGGATGGCACATGTCCTCATGCAAAGGGGAATGGGGAAGCAGATACGGGATCCTGGCTCTTGCTTGGCTGTCAGTGCATGGTCACCGCTTCTGCAATGAGTCATGTTAACCACACAGTGTAGACTTTGCTCTCCCATTTGTGTGTTAGCTGCAAGTGCTTGTCCTCTCTGCACTTTTCCCACCACCTAAATGCTACGTTGCTCCCTTTTTTTGTCCTGCTTCTAAACCTAGCCAACATGTCCACATGGTAGAGAGCCCTGTGCCCTACCTAATAAGTTTTGGGGCATCCTGATCCAGGGTTTTTCTAGTGTTTTGGGGGGCAGAGTCCTGTGCCATGTGCCCTACCTGTGCCATGGAGTCCTGTGCCATGTCCCCTACCTAATACGTTTTGGGGCATCCTGATCAGGGTTTTTCTAGTGCTTTGGGGGGCACTAGTTGGGTGCTGGGGAGGGGATTTGGATGCCACAGGGGAGAGAGGTGATTTGCTGCATGTAGTTAGCATCCTGTGCTCCTCCAACCCTTTTAGGCATGGCCACACCAGTGGGAGGGCACTCACATTTTTGTTGGCATGGGTCATCTATGGGCTATCCTCAAGTCCATAGCCAGGGTTTTTTTTCCATCAGGGGGCATTTAAGTTTCTTAGGAGGCAGTTAACTTAATTACATTAAATTAAATTGAAGTGAATGATTTTGCTGACCTGTACCTGGGAACTCTTGCCTGCTGCCTATGCATAAAAGGCAGGGCACAACATCTGGGAACCCAAGGACATAAAGCTGCCCCACAGACATGCCCTTCTTTTGAACAGGGACAGTTTTTGCTCCATGGGAAGTCACTCTGCACATGCTCTGAGGTGCTGTGCCCCTTACCACTTTGCAAAGCATCAAAAACACACTTCCCAACCCGATCTCACCTGCCTCCACTGGAGCTCTCTTGAATGCTCGAGCTTTCTTCTCAAGCTCTCCCCATCAAGGAAAGAAACAAAACAATCCCATGCATAAATCCCATGTATTTGGGACTGCACAGGTTCCTTACCATCAGCCTGGTAGCTCAGGGATGCTTAATGAGAGAGTTCAAAAAGAGGCTAGTTTCTCTCCCCTCCTCCCACCCAGCTCCAGTGTTCTGCACAGAATCACAAAGAGAGACATTTTGAAAGCAGTCCAGGAAAACAGGTGTGCATATTGTTGCAGCTCAGGGGCAGGAGCTGTGTGTGCTGTTCTTAATGACTGCTTGACTGGTTGCCAGGTCCTCTTCGCTCCATGGTGGGGGGTGGGAGGGAGATCTCCGGGAGTGTGGGAGGCAGGGGGATGTAATGCTGGGGATGTCACATGGCGATGCTCTAGTATTTTGGGCAAAACTTTATGCTTACGATAGAGGTTTGCCCAAAATACTACAGCGACGCAGCATGGTGTCCCCAGTGTGATGACGTCACTTCCACATGACGTCATCATGCTGGGGACGTTGTGTTGGGTGTTGGGAGCAGGGCTTCCCCCCACCCGCCAGCCAGCTGGCTGGCAGCAGATTGGAACCCACTAAAGCAGGGGATCCCCTGCTCCCTCCTGGGGGCTGGCAACCCTAGAACGACGTTTGAGTCCAGTGGCACGTTTAAGACCAATAAAGTTTCATTCTGGGTATAAGCTTTTGTGTGCTTGCACACTTCATCAGGTACAGTAAGCGATACTAATCAGTAAGAAATGAGTCTTTTAATTAGAACCAACCAACTATGGCTTGACTTTTATCTGCCTGTTTGGGTTTTTGTTGTTGTTCACAAATGTAGATTCACAAAGGAAGGCCAGTTCTCTGTTTGCAGTATTTGGGACTGCACAGGTTCCTTACCATCAGCCTGGTAGCTCAGGGATGCTTAATGAGAGAGTTCAAAAAGAGGCTAGTTTCTCTCCCCTCCTCCCACCCAGCTCCAGTGTTCTGCACAGAATCACAAAGAGAGACATTTTGAAAGCAGTCCAGGAAAACAGGTGTGCATATTGTTGCAGCTCAGGGGCAGAAGCTGTGTGTGCTGTCCTTAATGACTGCTTGACTTCAATCCTGCCTACTACTTGCAGCATACAAAGTTGTCCTCCAAGCTGCATTATAATAAATGCTATTATGATAGTCTGAATTTCCAGACACAGTTTAGCAGTCTTCCCCTGCTCAATGTATTTGCATTAATAAAAAGAAAATGCAAAGTAGAAATATGCACTCCCCTGTGTATTTTGCCTTTGCCTGTTTTGTAGATAAAAAGTAATACAAGTGTGCATGTGTGCGTTCTCTCAGTGACCCTTAGCCTTTTATGGCGTAAAGACTGACATGTTGAATTTGGTGAAAGGTCTAGCTAGTCCAGCCTGGGCACCAAGAATGGCTAGCCAGATTGACCAGTGAAATCGGCAGGATGGAGGTAGCCATCTGCTGTGGATTAGGAAGACTCCTCCCCAGGTCTTATATTCTGGACTTGCAGGAATGTTTCAAAGGTGGGGTATTACGGCAACCTTGTGGTGAGCACAGCAACAATACCGAACAGGTTTCTGAAACAGGAGGAATTATGTGCCATAGATTCCACCCCTTGGATAGGGTATATCCTGTTTAGTGCCTTGGATATAGTTACGGAGCTGCAGAGTGTGCTTAGCTAAATTCAGGATGGCCTTCTACATAAGGTCTGACTGGTTACTGTATTTTCCTCAGCACTGGTGCCAAAGCAGAGTTAGTAGGAGCCACTGGGGAAAGTAATAATCAGGGAAGATTAACTAGAGAAGATAATCTGCATATTCTGCAGCTACTAGTTCCAATGGAGTCGTGCCAATGTGTAGCTAGACTTGACATCATCCAGGCTCTGGTGTCCCACAGTAAATATTTTTGGCACATCTCCCTGCTGTCACCTTTTAATTTTTTTAAAAAAATACCTGATGTTTTAATGTGTTTTTAAAATCAAAATATTGTTGTTAACCCCCCCCCCCCCCGGTCCTGAGATTCTTGGGAGGAATGAGGGCACATAAATCTCTTCTCTTTTTTTTGTATTTTTGGGGTATTTTTTTGTATGTGCATGTGTGCACGCGCATGCACACCTGGAAGTCATGATGACCTCTGGTGACTGACCCCTACTGGGGGCCTGGAAGATATTCAGAGAGGTGGCTGAATATTCCAAGGAGGTCTCCCATCCAAGTACTTGCCAGAGTCGCTCCTCCTTAGCTTCCAAGATCTGATGAGATCGGGCTTGCCTGGGCTATTCAGGTCAGGGTGAGGGCATATAAATCTTTAAATCAGCAAAGAAATAGGTATCATCCATGACAATGGCTGATTCAAAGGTATTAATGTAGAGACACACATTGGAATCCAGGGATCAGTCAGTGGAAGCTGTTGACCGTCTCAGATTTCCCCCACTTTCTTCTCTCTTCCCCCGATCCCCATCAGTCTCTTCTGATCCCAGGAATGGTGATTCCTAGGGTCATGGAACCCATGAAAAATAATACTCATGTGGGTCAGTGAAAGAAAGGAAGAGGAGCTGATTGTGTCACCTTCCCTTTTGTCACTGCAGCCCACTTTTCTGCATGCCTGTTGATTGATGTGGGTTCCAAGTCAGCATTCCTCAAGGTTGGGAGGGGGGGGGACTCGGGGGGGGGGGGGAGAAAGTGGTGGGGAATATATTGCTGAATCCAACCTGCCCTATAAAGTGCAAGAAAAAGTAACCATGTGGTCTGAATACCCTTTTGTAGGGAATCTTGCTTGGGGGCTTTTTAAGATTGCAGTCGTCAAGGTGAGCTTTACTTATTTTTATTTAGCCTTTTTCGGGGGAAATTAATACTGGTGAAGTGTGTAGTAATGGATATGAAAACAATTAATAACATCGGTTGACAGAATCAAGAGACTGGGTAATTTATCACTATAGATTTTAATGAAGCTTGTAATTTTGTAATAAATATACAGTATTTTTTAAGGAGTACAGGCGTTGCGAACGTGAAGATTTATCTGTGAAGACTTATCTGTGGAACTAGGCAGGGAAAAATGGAAGGGCCTGGAAACTTCTCAGGCTTAAAGGCTGGCTGCACATCTGGGGGATGAAATGCGAATGGAACTACTGGGATGAGCGGGGGCATTAATTTAAAAGTAAGACCCAAACCAGGTTGCTGCTCTGCAGACATTTCACATAATAGATGATGCGGCTGAGTTCTAGTGGTGGGTGGGAGGTTGATCTGTGTTTTATAGAGATGCTTCAATTTCACACTTCAGTTTCACATCTCCATTTATTTGCTTGCTATTTGTGGGAGTGCTATCTTTGAAACCAGGGGCTGCTTTGGGATGTAGCAGCTCTTTTTCTGTTGGAAGGGGGGAAAGCTCACATTCTTTCATAAGAATGGTGAACACATGAATCTGCTTTATACCTAATCAGGCTGCCGGTCCATCAAGGTCAGTATTGTCTACTTAGACTGGCAGCGATTGGTGTAACTGCCTTAAGGCACCAGCAGCCAGAAGCGATATGGAAGGGCAAATTCAGATTGGGCAGTAATTGACGCATATCATAAAAAGAGAGGCTGGTCAATTCTGAGAGGTCTATATTATTATTTATTTCCCACTCTAGTCCAAGCATTTCAGGACACAGTGCATCCCCCCCATTTTATCTTCACAACAGCCATGTCAGGTAACTTTAAGCTGAGATACATGGTAAATGGCTCATAGTCACCCAGTCGGTGCCAAAGCAGGTGGGCGTCGGAACCCAGATTTACCCAGTCCTTGTCCAACACTGTTAACTGTGATGCCATACTGGCTGTCTTGTATATGGAGCAAGAATACCTAGCAATCAGAAACTTAAGATGTCAGGGATACGCTCATTGACTTGTGTATGAGGCAAGAATACCTGGCAATCAGAGGCTTAAGAGATCAGGGATACGCTCATTGAGTTGAACTGAAATCTTGACTGACCAACAGGGAGGACATATGTCCTTCTGGGAGCCCATGGAAGTATCAGCAGGAGATCATCAGCCACCTCCTCATTGTCTTGAGGACAAATCGGTCAGCCCAGCATTACAGCCTGGCTCACAAATAGTCAAAGATCACTTAAACTTGGTGGCATTGGTGAAGGAAAAAAAGATGAGGACCTGATCAGTGCCTGATAAAAAAACTACAGGGGATCCTGTGGCCATTGCTGTGAACTTTCTTTAAGGATCTGGACCAAATAAATAAAGGAAATAACTGAGAACAGTGACAGCTTTAAATCCAGGACAGGCTTCATCTGGGATAAAGGCCCTGTGTACCTTAAGTGTTGCTCCATCTCGGGCTAGTTTTTACAGTCTTCACTAGTGTCAGTTGACCAGAGAAACTTGACTTTGCCTGCTCTTTTCCCTTTAACAACTGTTTGACCTGCCAATATCAAAACCTGATGAAGTTTTTCACAGCATGGAGGCAAGCAGTATTGCTTGTTAATGTCTGCAGCTGTAGATTACAGAGGCACACAAACAGGTCCAGGTCAGAACCTGACAAATGGTACTCTCAATGTGAAGGTGGTTATATCAGCTTAGAGGTGGCAACTCCATCTCTGTGAACACGGAATCCCAGAATGTCACCTGAAGAAGATGGGAAAATTCATTCAACATGCAGATTTTTTTTCTTTGAATATCTTCTTTGTGGGTGTTTTCTGAAAGATGTGTATAAAAACATCTTGGGATTGTGACCATTTTGATGTGTGTATGTATGTCTTGCAAAAAGATGGTCACGAGTGATTTTTAAGCTTTGATAGCTTCTTTGTTTGCCTTGTTACATAAAGATTCTCTTAGAACAGCTAAGTAACACGTTGTGCGATGTGGTATTTCTTTCTGTGGAGCCAAATATTCCTGTTACTATTCTTGATGTCGCCTCCAAACCCCATCAGGGTGAATGGAATATTAGAACAATTCACAGGTAGGTAAAATTAGCATCCTGCATCAGGAGCCGTAATCGTTGTTCTCGCCCAACCATATTGTTTCGTGATCAGGAATCCAGCAGTTAAATATACACAGCGGTGGGCTGAAAACAAGCTGCTCATTTCTGCTGCAGGCATTTCCAGTGGACCAGAGCAATCATAGTTCCTAAAGCAGGTCCAATTTTTTATTGATTCACAATAAGCTTTCATTATGGGACGGAGGGCTGTTGGCAATTTCAAGGTGCAGCACTTCCATTTGTATTCACAACACTAAAACACAGGGAGATGTATTGTAAAATCTAATACCAAAGGTATTTTCCCTTGAAAGAATTGCTCTTGGTGTAGATTTAATTCATTTACTACGACTGTAGTCTCAGGCTGTGTTACAAGGCTTTTGAATTGGGCGCGGTATACTCGGTGCACTTCTTTCTCCTAGCCTCTACTGAAGTGAAGCCGAGCTGTGTAAGAGCAAGGTTTTACAGGATGCTAATAGCATCTGGCAGTTTATTTGGCAGGCCGGTAAGGTTGACTTTATTGCAGCTGAGATGAAGAGAGGGTGTCTTGTCTAAGGCCACTTAGTGAGCTTGTGGCAGAGGCAAGATTTGAACCCGAGAGCTGAAAGGTCACAGCTCTTTTTCATTGCTGCCATGCTATGCCACCTCCTTTTGTGGGCCTCCTCGCTGCATGCGCAGTTAACTCTATTTTTTTAAAAAAATAATCAACATATTGTTTTTATGTGATCTTTGCTTTTGTCAAAATTATAAAGTAATATTGAGAGATGGAAGCAATATAGTGAGGCAGAGATTAGACTGAGACATTGTGTGCGGACTCTAGCCTATTCATGACTGCACACCACCTCCCTCCCCCCCCACACATGAAGAGATGAGGATCAAGATTTCATATTTTGAGATGGAAGCTTGTTGAGATGTCCAAGTTTGGAGCTCTTTAACAAACTGCAGTTTGATCTTGCCAACAAACCCAAATTATGACTTGTTAGTTGGGGGGGGGGGGGGGGGGGGGGGATGGAGCCTGCAAGACTGAGAATGGCCAAGCTTGGCCATTGTATGGCCACTTATGGGCTACGACATGATTTTGGATGACATAGTTTTCTTTTTTTATATATAAATTTATTTATAGTTTTCCAACAAAAAAGAAATTCAGTTACATTTCTTTTATACATATCATTTTCCGGAGTGTTCATTATACATTTTTTTTCAAACCACTTATATACTTTAAGCCATTTTTTCATATAAATATTATCATCTCTTCCTGCTAGTATCATGTTTAATCTGTCCATTTCTGCTATTTCGAATATTTTTTCCAATATTTCTTCTTTTTTAGGTAACGTATCTGATTTCCATTTTTTTGCTATGAGAATTCTGCTTATCGTGAGGATATATAACATAATACATTTATCATCTTTACCTATTTTATCTGGCAATATATTGAGTAAAAAACTTTCGGGTATGAGCTGCAGTTCTACTTCTAAGATCTCTTTTATCAATTTTTTTACTATTTTCCAGAATTTCGTTATTTTATCACACCTCCACCATATATGATAGTACGTTCCTACATTATTTTTACATCTCCAACATGTATCAGGAACGTTTTTATAGCATTTGGCTATTTTATCGGGTGTCCAGTGCCACCTGTAAAACATTTTTAGTATATTTTCTTTATATGGT
>NW_015174327.1:244233-267880 GCF_001447785.1 Gekko japonicus | reverse complement strand
CAGTGACAGTGGGCAGCCTTGTCTTGTTCCCTTTTGTATCGGGATATCTTGTGTTAAGTCTCCGTTTACTATATAGTATCAGTGACAGTGGGCAGCCTTGTCTTGTTCCCTTTTGTATCGGGATATCTTGTGTTAAGTCTCCGTTTACTATTATTTTTGCCCATTGTTCTTTGTATATGGCGTTTATCAAGGTCTGAAAGTTGTCTCCACACTCCCACTGATTTAACTTACTTTTCAGGAAGTCCCAAGTTACATTATCAAATGCTTTTTCAGCATCTAGAAAAACCATTGCCATTTGACTTCCTGGATGTTGTTCGTAGTATTCTATTGTGTCTACTATTATTCTTAAGTTGTTCTTTATTTGACGTTTTGGCAAAAAGCCTGATTGGTCTCTGTTTATTACTTGTGTTAACACCTTTTTTAATCTTGTTGCCAATATTGTCGCAAAGATTTCATAATCCGCATTCAGAAGTGATATTGGCCTATAGTTCTTTATCTCATTTGGTTCTGTTTTGGGTTTAGGAATTAGGGATATTAATGCTTCATTCCAGGATGCAGGTAACTTTCCTGTTTTCGTCGCATTTTGAATCATGTCTTTAAATAACGGATTTATTTCATGTTCTAATTTTTGGTAGACCTCTGCTGGGATACCGTCCGGTCCAGGAGTTTTCTTTTTCTTTTGTTTTTTAATCGCCTCTACGATATCACACGTTGTGAATGGTTCATGTAGTATTTTTCTTTGTTCTTCATTAAATTTCTTAGTATTGTGCTTTTCCAGAAATTCTTTAATTTCCTTTTGGTCTATTGCTGATTGACTATATAATTTTCTATAGAACTCTTCCACAATGTTTTTTAGGTCTTGGGGGCTGTGTTTTATTTCGTGATTTACATTCTTTAAGCTTGGGATTATCCTTTTTTCTTTCTCTTTCCTAAGTTTATAAGCTAACCAACGTGTAGGTTTATTCGCATTTTCGAAGTAATACGCTTTGGTATATTCAAGTTGGTTAGCTATTTCCTGTGTTAATATTAAATTTATTTGATGTTGGATGTGTTTTATCTTAATCTTCGTTTCTTCCATGTCCCCCTTACTTTTCCATTTTGTTTCTTCCATTTTAAGCTCATTTGTCAGTTTTTTAAGATTTTCATGTTTTAATTTTCCTTTCCATGCTTGTTGTCTTATAAATAGGCCTCTTACTACCGCTTTCATAGTGTCCCATATTATAGTTAACGGCATATTTTCTGTTCTATTAATTTTTACAAATTCTTTCACTTCTTTCTTAATCTCTTATATAAATTTTTTGTCTCTTAACATTCCCGTATTTAGTCTCCATCTCGATTTTTTTTGGTGGTTCTCGTAATACTAGCCACATTGGATTATGGTCTGCAAATGTAGCAGGGAGGATTTCGATTTCTAACACATCCTTAGCCATGTCTGTGGTTATCCACACCATATCAATTCTTGACCACGAGGCGTGTCTCGCAGAAAAGTATGTATAGTCTTTTTTTCCTGGATTTCTTGTTCTCCATATATCTATCATGCTTAATTCTTCAGCTGTTGTTAAAAAGGATTTTGGGAGAGTTGCTCCAGCTTTAAGTGTTTTCCTAATTTTCTTTCTATCTTCTGTAGGATCAAACACGCCATTAAAGTCTCCTACAATACATATCTCTTCTGGATTATCTTTGGTCAAAACCTCCTTTAGTTTTTTAAAAAACTTTTCTTGGTTCTGATTTGGTGCATAAATATTTGCAATCCATGTAGTTTTTCCAGCCCTGTTTATCTTTATAATTACTATTCTACCATCTTCAGATTTATAGATTAATTCCGGGAGTAATTTGTCTTTTGCGTAGATCACCACTCCTCTTTTTTTAACCGTATCTGCTGCAATAAATGGAGTACCTAATTTTTTATATTCTAAATATTTTTTGTGCTCTTCTTTTATGTGAGTTTCTTGTAGACACGTGATATCTGAACGTAACTTAGAAATTTGATGAAGTACTCTTTTTCTTTTTTGTGGGGAGTTTAGTCCATTTACATTTATAGATATTAGGTTTAATTTTCCCGCCATCTTATATCTTGTCCTTTGCAACTATTTTTTTAATTTGGAGTCTCGTGCGTATTTGTGATTCTGCTTTGAATCTTAACTGTTGTTTCTTTTTCTCTTTCTTTCCGTTTTTAACATCCTCTAACTCTCTAGATTGTGTATCTGTGTCAAACTGTGTCTCTTCCTCTTCTTCTTCCTCCTCCTCTTCCTCTCTTTCGCTTTCTTCCTCCCCTTTCTGCCATCCTAGATCCTCTCTTTCTTTTTCTAAAAAGTGCTCTACTTTAAAGAGAGAGTCAATCCTATATCTTTTAGTCTTGTAAGTGAAAAGTACCCCTTCTGGCACCAACCATCTATACATTATTTTATTTTCCCTTAACAGTTGTGTTAGTATTGCGTAATTTTTTCTTTTTTCTCTAACCCTCCACGGTGTGTCTTTTAGTATCTTGATTTCTGCATCTTCTATTTTTAGTTGTTTTGTACTTGCTTCTTGTAATATCTGATCTCTTGTCTTTTTATTGTAAAATTTTACTTGTACTTCCCTTGGAATTTTCCGTCTTTTCGCGTACGCTGAATTTCTCCTGTAAATATTTTCTATATCTTCAGCAAGTTCTTTTTCTGTCCACAAATTAAATTGCTCGGTTATGTTACGTACTAATTCTTCTTTTAAATTTGTGTTTATTGGCTCTGGTATGTTTTGGAATCTGAGGATAACCCCAGATTTTACCATTTCCAGCATTATTAATGTCTCTTCTAACTTCTCTGTTTTAGAATTTAGTTCCTGTACTTCCATATCCAGATCCTCTACTTATTCTTCCATTCTATTTGATTTAATTTTGCTATTTCCGCCTTAATTTCTTCTGTATCTGTTTTGATTTGTTTTGAGATTTCTCCTATTTCTTTATGTATTGGTTCGAACTCTTTTTTAATTAATTCTGCATTTTGTTTAGATGCCTGTGCTAAACAGTCCCTCATCATGGTTTGTAAATCTGCCATTGTGACTTGGGGTATATTTGTTTTTAGTTGGGCTATACCTGCCCCTTGGCCTGGAGAGCCTGAGTGGGTTTTTTTAGTTGTACCTGATGCCATCTTTAGTGTTTTGTAATCAAATTTGTTTTACTGTTTTTGTTTTTGTTCACTTTGCCTTTTCTTCTCTTAGCTATCCAGTTGTTATTTTTAAGTTCTTATTTCACTTGGTGATGTATTTGTTTTAACTTGATTCTATGTCATTCGTTATGGTTCTCCTAATTTTTATTTCTTTTCCCTTTTGTTTCTTTGACCTTAAACTTTTACTCTTCCCCCTTTATTGTCAGTTACTATCTGATATTAGTGGCAATCAATGTCCATTGTTAAGTGTTTACTTCTTTAAATATGTCTTATAAGTTTTCCTTTTACTTCTTATTCCAGTCTCTTGTTTTTGTAACAGCCTAACAGCTCCTGGCAGTCTCTGTTCCTTTGTTTTCCGTCCTTTCAGTACTCCTCCTTTCGTACCCCGCCTCTGTATGTTTCTCTGTCTCAGTCTGCGACCCTTCTCTGCTCTCCGCTCACGTGCTCTGAGTCGGCTGCTTCACTTCCGTGTTGTTGCGTCTCGCCGCTACGTCGCTCCTTTCTCACCGCTCTCCTCCCTGTGCTGCACGCTGTCCACGTCACCGCGCTCTTCTCCACGCTCTCCTCACGCTCCGCGATGCTCCTCTCTCAATGCTCTCCACGCCCCCGCACGCTGTGAACTGCCTCCTCCGCCCTTCTGCACACGCTCTGCTCCTCCGTCCCGGCCGCTCGGCGCCACGTCTGCCTCGTAAACCTCCTTCAGCTGTGGTCTCTGGTCTCCGGACAGAGAAATAAACGGCAGTATCAGGTATTTTCTGATCTCCTCCTACTCTTAAAGCGTTTTATTATGGTATTAGTTCAATAGCTTTTAATTTATTACAGCCCTTTTAGTCTATTATTTAGCTCTACCTTTACCAACGCTACTCTTTTCCCCCTCCCTGGTATCACCTTCCACCTCTTTGATTCGTCTATATTTTTATATTTAGTAAGTTCATGGACACTTAGCTTCGAAATGTATGATGTTCTCGTTGTCTGTTGTTGTTCCACCTCACTCCGTTCGGTCTTCCCGGGCCCGTCTTGTGCTCAGTAAAGGAAGAAGTCCTTTACTCACCTTCCCCCACTTCTGCGTCGAGACAAATCCAAAGGAAAAAACTCCCAGCCAGGTTAAAAAATGCCACTTCACCTGGCTAGTCGTATAAGTCTCTTGCGGGCAAACTCCAAAACAAAAAGAGAACCTAGGCTAGAAAAAAGAAGCCTAAGAAGTGGGAGTTTTGAGGATACAAACACACGGAGCACCGCACCACACGTCTATCCCCGCCGAGCTCCGACCGCCATTTCGGATGACATAGTTTTCTGCTGGTGGTGGTGGTAGGGTGTTCTTAGGCTTATGGAGTTGACTAATTCCTATCATGCCCTGGGTCAGCCCTTTCCCCTCTAGCACAAGGGGTGCTCTGCTGACATACCTCAGACAAAAGCCAGCATAGCACCTAGTCAGTTCCATGTGAATTCCCCCTTCCCCCAAGTTGTGCCATTAAAAATTGTATTTACTTGAAATGCTGTTGACCTTGATTGTAAGATAACCTCTTCCTTTTTTGGTTGCATACCTGTAAAAAACCTAGTCTTGCATTTGAATCAATACTGCATTCCCTCAGGCTGGTATGTATCATGTGGAACTGCTGCTGTTTAGGAGATGGAAGCGCATAGCTCCCTTGATCATGCAGGACCAGTTGTGTAATGCTCTGGATCTTAGCCCCTGGAGAACCATGCCCAGTCCATTCACATCTGTCATAACAGACATCTGTTCACTGTTCACTGCAGTCCAAGGTCTAACTACTCGTACATATCAAGTCTTTGGGAATATAAAATCCTGGGATGATAATAAAACAAAAACAGGATTTTTGGACATGGTTAACCGGCCAGCACACAAAAGCCCAAGAGGTACATTATTAGTTATAGGTGGATGGTAAGCTGTTTGTTATCATCCTGGCTAGGCTTAACTCTTGCGTTTGCCCAGTGTCCAAATACTAGATATCATACTTAATAGGGGGCTACTCATGGAGGATCAAATTGTGCAGTCTGTACAATGAAAGGTTGGAGTGTACAGATTATGGGTTGGATCCAACCTGCTTTTTCATTCAGTGAAAAACCTGGCAAATTTTCTGTTTACTGCAGCCCCTAGTCCCACATGACTTTTGTCCATGTGGGTCCCATGATCTCCACTGCAGCTTTTTGTTGTTGTTGTTGTTGGTTGGTCATCCTTTTTTTACCAGTTGAAAAGGTGTCTGGATCCAACACCTTGTGTTTTGTGCCTGTGGACATTACAGTCTGTATGCATAAGAGACTGTGTAAATGGAGCATTATGAAGCATCATAGGGGATGGAACAAGCGGGTGTATGCTCCCTTCGCCGGTAAAATAATATTGGCTTGGGGCTTTTGCACTGTCAAGAACTACTTGGCCCCACATATGGCTAGTAAATCATCTCTTTATTGTACGAAATAAGCAGGAAGGGTTTTTTGTGTCTGGCAATGTAGCCCCCCCCCTTAATGTTACAGTGTAATGCTTAATGACTAAATTAGTGACAAAACCAATACACTTTTAACAAGCATCTTGACTTATCTTACTAATTTGTTTTTAGTTTGTAGCTGTGAAGCAAACACTCTAATGAATTTCACACTAAGTCTTATTGGCCAATAGACGGGACTGGGAATTGATTAAGAGGCCTTAATTGCAAAGTGAAGTGTTGTCGAGAATGCTACATTATATTGCACTGTAGTGCATCCCGTGGCTGTAAATATTGACATGACACTTTATTCTTTGTGCTAGGCCTTTCAAAGTCTTTTTTGCCCCCCCCCCCCATATATAGATGTATAAACAAACTGCAGAAGGAAAATGTCTCTTGGAGTGACATACAGAATGACTGAAGCCACTTCGATAGGCACTAACCAAAGAGATCCATTTTAATGTCATTTTCTGAATATGGGCTTATTTCATATCCATACAAAGCCTGTTACAAGCTGTGCTTTTTCAGTGGCGCAGTCCCGGGAGTATAGTTAAATCGTGTATATACTTCAGGTATAATTAAATTTCCTGGTGTGGGGTACTCTTTCTTAATGCGATCTGGGACTTCGGGCAGGAGACGACATTAAAAACAAAACAAAAAAAGTGGAATTGGTTGTTTGTGCTTTACCAGAAATCGGATCTTTAAATAAAATGGAAACAGTGAGACTGGAGAAGTGAATCAACTTGGTAAAGGCCTGGTTACTGTAGAATAAAATTTGTCTGGTTTACTTCATTTTCTAGAGCCTGGGCAAATAACTGTGGAATTAAATTACTTCATGTCACTTTCCCCATGGGTGTGAGGAACCTGTTTGTAAAATGTTTTGCTAACTTGCTATATTGATTAGTACTTGGAGGTCTAACCTTTACATAGTTATGCTTACTTTTTCCTTGCCCGCTTATTTATGTCTTTCATGTTTGTTTCTGTGAGAGTTCTTTTTTAGCTGACTGGATGCTCTCTAAAGAGGGGGGAGGAGGAAAGGATACCCATTTTATTTGCTGTTGCCAAGTGAAAAGTCATCAGTATGCAGGCTATGAATGCAGCCGCCTTGGCCCAAAGAGCCTGTGGCACAAAAGGGTAATGATCGCCGTCATAATTGACAGCACTTATCAAGGAGCATACAAGGCTTTCATTGTCGGGATGGTTAGTGACTCAAAGTAATCTAATTAAATGCTCGTAGCGTCCATTAACAATGCCAAAATAGATGTTTTATCACAGCACACGGAACTGATGCCTGGATTTTGCTGTTTGTCGCCTGGAAAGTGATTTATTTTTAAATTCATCTTAATAATTTGTATGCTTAGATGAAGCAGATATATAAAACTGGAGGTTTTTGGGGGTAGTTGTTGCATTTAAATTTCCTCGTTATCTGCCTTTTGGGTGGCATGAATTATGGCAAGCTAGGAGTCAGAAGGGGATGCACTGGAATGGATGGCCTATCTTCTGGGGGAAGAGTTTAATGATAAAATACTCTATATTAGCAGTAAGTACTTAGAAAGCAGATATTTTCTAGTACATGTCCTGTACGAACTGTGCAGAAAGGGAAATATGGTTTCTTTATCCTTCCTATGCTTAAAAAATGTCTGTGTGATAAGAATTCAACGCATTGATCTTAGAATCTTACCCCTTGTATGCATGAAACTTCAAGCACTTACTATTACTTCACAATCAAAAATGACAACAATCAGCATAAAAAATAGGGGCAGGTTAGTTCTGTTCCAAGTGCTCCAGAAATGGGGGACAGGATTCTCCAGACAGAATCCTATGTATTGCCTTCTTTTGCTCTTGTTTCCCATGTCACAATGGAGTCCAATCTTGTAATATAGAGGGGTTTTTTTGTATATTTTAAGAGGTTGCTAATTGTGAGAATATAGGTCCATTTCTTTGCAGCTGTAGGTTGAAAGATGTCCTGTTAACATTAGATTCTGTGCAACATCATAGTTAAGAAAGTTTTGCTTAAAGATTTGTAATACTGTGGTAGAATAGTCCTGCTGTGACTTGCAGACCCTATTCCATCATGCCCAGCAAAGTTTTCCCCACATCTAGAGGGGCTTCCCTCTCTCCTTCTCTCCCCAACCACAGCCACCACCTGGCCTTTGTAGGAATTGCCCACTGGGCGGACCAGGACTCCCAGCTTCCCTTCCCAGTTCTGAAACCTTGCCTCTGTGTTTCCTTCTGTCCAGTGTCTAGTTATCACAGGGACAGCTTACTACCTTGTGCACCACTGGGGGAGTAGCTACTTGCCAACTAACTGCCACTCCCTGTCCTTAAAATAGTGTGCCCATGAGAGTGGAGACCTGTTGTCCCGGCTCCGACGGGCCGGTCCTCCCCTACGGGCCCCTGTTTCATCTGCCCCCTGAAGACCCCCACTTACCTCAGCTGTTATTGGCTCTGGAGGAAAGCCTATGGCCCCGAAACGAGCGAAGAAGCAGCTGACCAGGAAGTCAGGGGCAGCAGCAGAAGCCCCGACATGAAGATGGCCTGGCAGTTGCCTCAGAGAGCGCATCCCTGGGTACGCGACAATAGGGCGGGTCCCTGGGAGACACCGCTGCCAAGGCCCTTGGGGTGAACGCGCCCTGACACAGTCAGTTGTCCTGCGGGTGACAGCCTCCACGCTCGGTGCCTCAGGTGGGGTCAGAATGCCCCCACACCTGGCAGAGCATCGGAGCTCTTATTGGGAGGCGGGACTACCGATGAAGGACAACCCGACAGCCAGTGAGAGAGAGGGACAGAGTGGAGGGGAGGATACAAGGGGAACAGAAAGGGAAACTGGGGAGGAAGATATGCAGACCAGAGGACGGAGGCGGGCTGACCAATGGTCGGAGAGAGAGGCAGCGTGGCAGACATCTCCAGTGGCTCTTGCGGGCACAGGTTTGCCTTGGTGAGGTAACCAGGTAGCCGCCCCCATTCTGAGGTCTCCTGTTCCCCTGCAAAGAGGGGCAAGAGCCATTGCAGGATGGCAACTGGGGATAGGGACTCCCCCACGGAGCGGGCAGGAGCGCCACACCTGTGTAGTACAGAGAATCGTACCAGTATCAAAAGTTTTAAAGCATTTATTAAAAAGAAAATGTTCACAAGCATGCTCTCAGCACAGCATCAGTTTGAGTAAGGGACTTAAAAGAAAAGGGTAAAATGCAGATGTGCAGGCCAACTCATGGCAATGACTGCTTCCTACTGACCTCAGTTAAGAGTTCTATGTGCCTCGATGGAATCAGCACTAAAGAACCCCTCATCCTTGTTACCAGGAGTTTTATCATCTCTCTCCTCCCAATGACCAGGTCAGGTTGGGTCAAAGAAGCTTTTCATGAGATGTTTACTGAAGTCTCTCTAGCACTGAATTCCTCCAAATCTCTGTCCCCTTCTAGATATCACCTGCCTAGCTGGAGGGTGGGGATTGAATGGACAATCCCATTGTCTCTTGCTTTATCTATTTATTTTATTTATTTATTTTTGGATTTATATCCTGCCCTCCCCGAAGGCTCAGGGCGGCTAACCACGAGGCACAAGTGCCAGAATTAAAACAGATAAAACATTCTAAAACAGTAAAACAATATAATACAACAATGAAGTGTCAGTGCAAGATGGGGTAGATCTTAGTAGATCGAATGGCATTGGTCCCGCAACTTGTCATCCTCTCTCCTTCCAGGGTCACCTCGCACCCAGATGGAACCACATATTGGTGGTAGTGGTGCGATGCTACATACATATCGGTGGTGGAATTATAGTGGCGGCAGCCTGTTGGAAAAGCTCCGTCTTACAGGCCCTGCGGAACTGAGAAAGGTCCCGCAGGGCCCGGATCTCCTCCGGGAGCTCCTTCCACCAGGTAGGAGCCGCCATCAAAAATGCCCTGGCTCTAGTAACAGCAAATTTAAAATCCCTGGGGCCTGGAATTTACAGGAGATGTTGACTCCCCGACCGTAGTGCCCTTGGGGGAACATATGGGGAAAGGCGGTCCCTTAGGTAAGCCGGACCCTGGCCCTACAGGGCTTTAAAGGTAAGAACCAGTACTTTGAAGTGGATCTGGTACACTATTGGTAGCCAGTGCAGTGCTTTCAGCACAGGCCGAATGTGATCCCTCCTAGAGAGACCCATCAACAGCCTGGCTGCAGCATTCTGCACTAGCTGCAGCTTCCGGATCTGCGACAAAGGCAGCCCCAAGTAGAGAGCGTTACAATAGTCTAGCCTCGAGGTGACCATCACATGGATCACTGTGGTCAGGTTATCGTGGTCAAGGAAGGGGACCAACTGCCGAGCCAGCCGAAGATGATAAAAGGCCGACTTGGCAGTGGCTTCCACCTGGGCTTCCATCGTTAGAAAGGAGTCCAGGAGCACACCCAAACTCCTAACCTCCGGCGCTGGCACCAAAGGCACCCCATCAAAGGTCGGGAGCAGGAGCCTCAACCCTAAACCGGTCCGACTCAGGCCCAGGACCTCTGTCTTTGCCGGGTTTAGTTTCAACCGGCTCAGTCTGAGCCATCCAGCCACAGCCTGTAACGCCCGGTGTAGGTCATCCGGGGCAGAGTTCGACTGGCCGCCTAACATCAGATAGAGCTGGGTGTCATCCGCATATTGATGACACCCAAGCCCACAACTCCGGGCAATCTGGTCAAGGGGGCGCATGTAGATGTTAAACAACATCGGGGACAGCACAGCCCCCTCTGGCACCCCACACTCAAGGGGGTCTCCGGGACCACTGGTCCCCTATCGCCACCCTTTGTCCCTGACCTTGGAGAATAGATGCAAACCACTGAAGTGCAAGCCCCTGAATCCCCACGTTGGCGAGGCGGTGGGTCAGCAATTGGTGGTTGACCATGTCGAACGCAGCCGACAGTTCTAGCAACACCAGTGCTGCCACACCACCCCGATCCAGATGCCTACGGAGATTGTCAGTCAGGGCAACCAGCACTGTCTCTGTCCCATGACCCGGGCGGAAGCCGGACTGGAAGGGATCGAGGACAGAAGCATCTTCCAAAAAGCCCTGTAGCTGTAACACCACCACTCTCTCAATAAGTTTGCCCAAATAGGGCAAATTGGACACCGGCCAATAGTTGGCCAATTCGGCTGGGTCCAAAGATGGCTTTTTCAAGAGAGGGCAGACCATCGCTTCCTTGAGTGCCTCCGGGAACTATCCCTCCAAGAGGGACGTGTTAATAATCTCCCACAGGACACCTCGGAACCCCTCATGGCACGCTTTTATGAGCCAGGAGGGGCATGGATCAAGGTCACACGTGGTTGGGCGTACTGTCAACTTCCTCCAGACTGAGCAGGTCAAAACACTCTAAACCCAGCGCCAAAGGCATGCAAGGGGCCTCAAGTTCACTCACTGTTTCAATTGTGGCGGGGAGGTCACGACGGAGCGCCAAGACTTTGTCTGCAAAATAGCTTGCAAATGCCTCACAGCCAATATCCAATTCCCTAACATTTTGCCTGCCCTGTGGCAGAGCTGTCAAAGACCGAATTATACTAAATAATTGGGCCGGGCGTGAGCTAGCAGATGCAATCGAGGTTGCATAGAAGTCTCTTTTTGCGGCTTTGACTGCCATCTCATAGGCTTTCATAAGCGTCCTATAAGATGTTCTTGATGCCTCATCGCGAGCTTGGCGCCACCGTCTCTCTAGATTTATTGTTAGATCTCTTGCTAGATCTCTTGCTAGATTTCTTGCTAGATCTCTTGCTAGATCTATTAGCCTAAAAGGGTGGTTGAGGTGAGGAAGGAAAGGCATTGAATTGACTTTTTATTTATTTTATTTATTTGATTACATTTATAGCCCCCCCTCCCCACAAGCGGGGATTTCATCCTCTCCTGCCCATTCTCTGCCAAAAGAGAGAAAACCTTTTCATAACTCACAGTGAAGGTTTTGCTCAGTTCAAACCTCTGAAGAAAAATGCATTTCTTCACAAAAACAAATCAATCTCTTGATGTAGTTCCCATGTCTGACCTCATTTGGATATCACTTGATCCTTTTACAGACATTATATTCGTGCATACCAGGAGCCTAGCAACTTGTTGAGTTTTGCTTTAAAATTGCAGAATAAATAAACAGACTGCACCATGTGTAGTTTGAGCTTAAAGAAAATAAACTTAACTTTACTAGAAAACAAAAGGGAGGGGAATTAAATTTGGGGAAAAATTAAAGAAAACTGTCTTAGCTAATCAGACTACATGTTCATAGTTAAAAGGCTAACAGCTTAATGGCTTCTTCTTCTTGCTCACAAAGAACGGAAACTGGTAATAAAACGCGAACATCCAATACATTGATCAGCCAAGTACATGTCTATAGTTCACTTCATTTTACTGAACTACATCCACACTTTTCCTGGGCTCAGTTAACTGTACTTCTGTTGGTTATAGGTTAGCTATGTAATTTCCTGTTTACTAATAACAACAGTTAACTCTATAATGACTGAAAAGTATAGGCAACATAAATATATTTCAGCACCCCTTCTCAAGTTGCAATACTGAAGTCACATAGATTCAGCTTCTCGCATAGATACTTGAACTTCCCTTTGTCGAGTGGCTTGGTGAGTAGATCTGCAGTCATCTCTTTGGTAGGACAGTACTCATGTTCATTCAGTCCTTGTTGATGCATATCCTTTATGAAATGACATTTGATTGTGATGGATTTGCTTTTTGATTTGATGCTTTCATCTGTGCATATGATTATGCAGGTTTGATTATCTTCAAACAAAATTATTGGCTTAGGTTC
Organism: Gekko japonicus; assembly: GCF_001447785.1. Taxonomy (NCBI): domain Eukaryota; kingdom Metazoa; phylum Chordata; class Lepidosauria; order Squamata; family Gekkonidae; genus Gekko; species Gekko japonicus. The sequence goes on along the minus strand of NW_015174327.1, from coordinate 255,529 downwards.
ATCTACCCCACAGTTTGCTAAGAACTTTCCTCCTGTAGTTTCATCGTCATGTCCTTTTCGCTGGTGGGGAATTACAGCCATCTCTGAGAGATTGTTTAGTTTAAATTAGTGTCTTCTTATCTTCCCTGGCAGCAATAAAAGGTCAGTCAGCTGTATGCCAATAGCTCTAAAATTGTGCCATTGGTCTTATAACTTGAAAGAGGCAGATAAGTTTTATAAAACTATGCTAATTCTTAATTAATGTAGGAGCTTCCTTCCAACACGTCCTTCAGAGGATTGGCCATTCTCCTTTCACTTTCAAAGGTTGGGATGAAAAAGATGCTAACGCGTTTATCAGTCTACTGTGATAAGAACATGCTGTCCCTTAATTTTGATAAGTCCAACATTATTGTGTTCAGTCGGAGTTGGAAGCCCTCTAGATGGACTGTTCAAGGAAACCCTTTCGAACAGGTGAAGAGTTTCAAATACCTTGGTATACATTTTCACTACAATGCTAATTGGGCCACCCACATTAAGGAGGCGGTAAAATCAGTGAATAGCAGTGTACTTGCAATCTCCCACTTTTATTATACGAAAGGAAATCAATTTATACCTGCTGTTCTCAAGGTATTTAACTACAAAATATGTGCTAAATTCTTCTACGGTGCCCCAATCTGGATATCTGCCTTTAACAACACAGTTGAGGACTTCCAGGTTTTGGCGGCACGATGGCAGACGCAACCCCGGTGAGTTCCCAGGGTCGCGATTCGAATGCCAGTGGATAGGAGGGGGTGCGATTGTCCGCTACCCACCCCCCGGAGCCCTTGTGTTTGGGCTCCTAGCCATGGGGCTTTTGAGGGATTGCCTCTTTTCCAGCTTGATGCCGGGGAATTGAGGCTTTCCTCTGCCCAGAAGGTCCTGCTGCTGTGCGGCCGCATGGCTCTAGAGTCGCTGACCGGGAAAGTGCGTGAAGATCGGACATTTTACACATACCTGAGGTGGGTCCTAGGACCAATGATGAACTGTGAGTCATGATGAAAGCAAAACACCGAGTTTCGACTAGAAAGCCCCTCTGATGTAAGCGAGCAGGGGAGGGAACTCCCAGACGTGATATCCAAGCAGATAATTTTAAAAAGAGGGCGCCGGACGTAGAAGTCATAGAACTGATTTAAGAAGCACACAAGAGCGCAGTAAAGCATTTTGGTGGAAAACAGAGACTTTGGCAAACCTTTTTTAAAAGTAAACAATCCTCAAAAATGGCGGGGCGGAGAGCCAAGAAAGAGAAACCATCGCAGTTTAAGCCTCCTTCGGGAGGTAGAAGCCCAAGACTGGAAGCTAACAACGAGCTTTCACAGCTATTAGCTGAATCATTGCGCCCTCTGCTGGACCAGATGACAAACATCAATCAGCAATTGACTACTTTGAACCAGAACTTTGCTGCACAACAGCTGGAACTGAATGAAACTAAGAAATTAACAGAGCAAACAGCAGAAACACTGAAGGAAGTTAATGCCAAATCTAAAAAGGTGAAAAAGCGTGCACAGGAGTTGGAAAAGAAAAGAATTACTGACAAAGCTCAGCTTTTGCAACTACAAATGGAAAAAGCAAGCTTTATCCTGAGATGCCAAGGGTTTTCTGAGACAAAGGGAGAGAATCTAAAACAAGTATTGGGTGATCTACTTGCACCAGTGGCAGATTTGAAAACGGAATACCTTCAAAGCGAAATCGATGTGGTCTACAGATCATATTCGGAATATATTAAGAAAAATAATCTGCCTGGATAAATAGTGGTTAGATTCTCAAAAAGACATGTGAGGGATCAAATCTTGAAATCAACATCAGGAATACCCCTGAAAATCAACGGTAATACCATACGGATACTAAAAGACATTCCATTTGAAATTAGAAAGAAGAGGAAGAAATTCAAAGACTTGACATTGTTTCCACAAACAAACAACATACAGTACAAATGGTTGGTTCCCAAAGGCCTACTCTTCAGAATAAATGAATAAAAAGAAAGAATTGACTCTGTTAAGAAAGCAAATAATTCTTGAAGCAGCAACTGGGAAGGTCTGGAGAAGACGACAAAGATGAAGACCAGGATAAAGAAAGTGGTGAAAACTCTTCTTCAGCTACTGAGGAGGACTCTGATTCAGAGTGGGGGGCTGCACCCCCCAAAAGAGATTATAATTTGAGGAAAAGAAATGCCAAGAAATGAGATGTGGAAGAACTCTGAATTCCACCTTTAAGAAGCTACATTTAAGCTTGATGCTTTTGTGATTGCCTTAAACAGTAATTGATATCAGGTTTTGGGGAATATTGGCTAGATTTAAACATTCAAGATCATTGTATTATTAATAGATTAGATTAATCCTTTTATAAGATTATGTAATGATCTTCACTACTTGGGTTTTTAGTGGTTAACTTTCCTTTCTCCCGTAGATATTAGATTCCCTTTCCTATTTTTTTTTGTAGTTTATAGAAAAGCAATAAAAAATCCCCTTAGTTGGGCCAAAAAACACACACCATACAGTTGAAAGAGTCCAATCCAAATTTCTTCAGAAAATTCTAGGGCTTCCGACTTGTGTACCTTATGTGGCAATATGCCTTGAGACAAACCAGAGACATTTAGTCACCAAAACATGGCTCTCAACGTTTAAATTTTGGTTGCGACTTCTCTGTAGAAGTGGGTCTAATAGCCTCATCGCTTATATGCTCAGATGATGTGTTGAAGGAAAAATTACTCTGATGGGGTTCAACATGGATGATTTGACCCTTCTTTTGGAGATTAAACCGAGATTGATAGATATAGAAATGCAAGAATTTAGTAGTCTTGCCACTGGGCACTGTTCCCCCATTTATTGGGGGATCTCTTTTAACGTGCCATTCGCAGAGTATTTCTCTTGTTTGATTGATCCCCACATTAGAAGGGTGTTCACACTGGCCTGTTTTAACATGCTCCCCTCAGCTGTGCTAAATGGGAGATTTAAAAAAAATACCTTTTTCGGATAGGCTATGTCCATGTTGGCTAAAGGAGATTGAAGGAACGGATGATGTACTTATGTCTTGTAGATTTTATCAGGATTTACGTTCCTATCACCTCGATCCTATACTGCGAGCCCTGGAGGGCAAATCTGAGGAAAGTAAGATTATGAGCCTTCTAGCCTCAAATAGGGTTGATTTCATCGAAGCAGTGGCAAACTTCCTTTACTGTGCTTATAGGAGGAGAAGTCTTTTCTGTCAGAATGAGTAATTAATTAACTAGTTGCTGTAGATTTTCCGGGTTGTTAATTAATTAACTGTTTGGTTTCTCTTTCCTTTCCTGTATCCCTGAACCGAGGCAGCTGCTGTTATGCCAGTAAAGGTTTGTGTTATGTTGTGTTGTGGTTCATCTACCCCAAAGTCCTTCAGTAGATGATTGATTGTCAGACCTCCCCACAGCATCAATGAAGTACACACTTGTAGAAAGGTTTTACTTTATTTGAAGCTATAGGTGCATAGACAGGATCACTGTTCAGAATGAGGGGGGAACAAAGAGCATGGTATGTTATAGTACATTCAAACCACTGAGGCCCAATTGCGGGAGTTCCCGTGCGCACCATCGGGCCTGGGAGCAAACGCTTCTAAGCAGCACACGTTATCTCTTTCTCACGGTGTTTCGTGAGAGCCTCCAAGCAACTAACGAGCAGCAGCAACCACCTGTGGCCTTGCGAGATATAGATATTTCAGCAGCTAAGCAATTAAGCCCATCAACAGGTCTACAGTTGAAAGTGAAAGCACGCACGCGCATACAGAAGGAAGAAAACAAAACATTGGCATCTTGCTGACACTGATCCATTCTAGTTCATTACGGGCAATCACAGCAGTTACACGTTCAGCTTCAGTGGTAGATAGGGCAACAAGTGTTTGTTTTTGACTAGTCCAGCTGATCAAGTTGTCTCCATAGAAGAACAGGTAACTGCTGGTTGACTTGCCTTCTGTTGTGTCTACACCCCAATTGGCATCCATGTATCCAATCAATCTTGGGTCATCACAAGCTACAATCTTTAACTTGAAACCAGCTGTTCCTTTGAAGTATCTAGCCAGTCTCTTTATAGCTTCCCAATCATGATGATTTGGTGAATTGGTCTTTCTGCGCAAGATTCCAACTGCTGCAGAAATGTCAGGTCTACATACTGTACTGTGGTAGAGAAGTTTGCTAATCGCTTCTCTGTAGTCATGATTGCTATTAAGCAATTCTCCATCTGTCAGTTTTCGATAAGCTGGGTCAAGTGGAGTGCTGACTGGTTTGGAATTTTTCATGCCCACAAATTCAAGAAAGTCCTTAATTTTGTGTTTCTGGTTCAAGAGAAAACTTTCATCTTCAGTTCTTTCAATTTGTATTCCAAGATAATGCTTTATATCTCCTTGTTATTTCACTTCTACCTCTTTGTTTAGTTAATCAGCTATTTCCTTTATATCCTCTTTGGTTTGGCAACACAATAACCATTCATGTTTGCCAGTGTGTATTCATAGAGTCCATTTTTAAGTCTTGCAAATAGACACGTGTTTATCTTTCCTTGTTGAAAGCTTTGCTTTTGTAGCAGCATATTTAGTTTGTCTGTCGAAGCACTGGCAGCTTGTTCCTCTGGTGAATCTCCATTGAGGAGAACTGTCCCAATGTCAAGGTGCCAAACATCCATTTTTTTCTAGAAGCTGCAATACTCAGTAGTGTTCTGAAGGTGGTGTACTTGACAACTGTTGCACGTTGCCCATCAACTGGTGCAGGCTGCTTAATCACTTTTTTGCAGTTTGAGGGTTCACTTGTAGGTTTCACATGTGCACAAATTCCAAGTATTGCTGGTGGTACACCTTTGTTGCTCCTTGCTGACTATCTCACAGCTGCAATCTCAGTCCCTCTTGGCCTAGGCTCTCCTATTTCCCCTTCTGAATGTGGGATGTCTTCTGGACTTGCCTGCTCACAGGTGGTCCCTGCAGGTAGCCACATGACCAAGTCACTGAAAGAGACTTCTTAGTGTTCTGGTTAGTTTGCACTGTGGACTCAGCTTGTTTAGAAGCTTGCAGTACACTGTGTTCATCTATATGTACCTTTTTACATTCTTTGACCATGTAAGTTTTAGGGTTCAAGATTCTATATCCTCTTTCTCCAAGAGCATATCCCACAAGGATACCAAGTTCAGCTCTGGGGTTCAACTTTCCCCTTCTTTCCTTGGGTACATATGCATATGTTCTGGAACCAAAAGTTTTAAAATGTTTTAAACCTGGTCTCTTGTCAAACCACAATTAAAAAGGAGTTTTTCCTGTAACTTTGGAAGGAACTCTATTATGCAAATACATAGTTGTGTTCACAGCTTTAGCCCAACAAGAATCAGAGAGCCCAGATTGCAGGAGCATGGTGCGCACCATTTCTTGATTAGTCCTATTAAGTCTCTCTGCAGTTCCATTTGTTCAGGACAATAAGGTATTGTAGTTTTATATTGATTGCCTTCTTGTTTCATAAACCTTTGAAACTCATGGCTAGAGTACTCAGATCCACCATCTGTAAATAGTACCTCTGGAGCTTTGCCAAATTTATGTTTAATAGCTGCAATATAGCTGCTAATTTTTTCAAGTAATTGATATTTGCTTTTTATTAGGTACACATAGACATATTTTGTCTTTGGTTTCATGAACGTCAGAAAATATTTGCTTCTATCAGCAGAGGGTCATATTGGCCCCACTAATCTGAGAAAACCATCTCCAAAATTTTTCATTGTGTACAGCAGGTTGCCCTTTACACCTTGGAGCTGTACCTTTAGCATTCAGACACACCCCACTTCCAGCTTGCATCTGATTACAATCAGCAGCATCAATATTACATTCCTTCAATAATTTCTGCACACTCTGCACATACCTGTGGCCAAGCTTCACGTGTCATGCAAAAATACAGTTCTCATGTTCACATGCACCTGCTTTATATGACACACCAGTCCATCAATATCCTCAGCATCCTCAGCAATATTATTTAAGTAATGAGAACCATCTTTTTCTTCAGCCATGATTTCAGCTCCAGATTCAACATGAACAATATTACCATTATGTTCTCTAGGTATGACTTCATATCCATTGTCCACAGTTCTTTTAGTAGATATTATATTGTGACTTGCTTCTGGGACAAAAGCACAGGCTCTCAGTATGATTTCCACAACTTCTTGATTTGTATCTAAAACTTTCAACAAGACAGAGCCACTACAACACATACAACTTGCCCATTAACTTGTAGTAGGGTAGGCCTTTTTTTGTTTGCCTAATTCAATAAAGCTTACTTCATATTGGATAAATGGCTGAAACTTCCACTGTCTAGAAGCCAGTAATCCTTAAGATTTTGATTTGATTCACCGATAGCAAACACATGTCTTTCAGCAGATTTCTTATTATATTTAGTATTTCCTCTTTCATGGTCAATAGCAGTTTTGATCCTCCATACCCTTTGATCTGCAATATTTTGCTATATGCCCACGTTCCTTACTGTCAGCAAGCTGCCATTCCGTTTTCTGTGACCTCTGTGTACATATCTTTACCCTGTTGCACCCGGCTTGTTTCTACTATCCTGCTTCTGTGCTGGAATGCATAAGATAACTACTGGTGGATGTGTGGGGGAGAAGATGCTGTAATGCTTGCCTATTGCTATCTCATGAGAACTGCACCTGTGTTTTGTCTGATGTTCTGCCTGGTTCCCATGGACTGGGCGCGCAACCGTTTCATTAGCCCGCCAGCGGGAATATTATTCATTGGATATGTATCTGTTTGAATTTCCTTTATTATGCTCGCCCTACCTGTGTATCCCCAGTTCTAACAAAGAACGTGTTTGAGTATGTCTTCAACGCTTTGAAATAAATTTTGCTTTTATTGAAAACGTGGATTTATTCTCGATGCTTGGGGATCCAACATATTGTTAGAACTGGGGATTCCGTTTTTCATATGAGCCTGTTGAAGAAAGATCCTGGCCCGTCTCCCTGGAGACCATCAGTTACTCCTCCTCCACCTGTCATTTTGGAAGGGGATGAACATTTCGAGATCGCTGATATCCTTGATTGTAAATTGAAACGTGGTAAATTATGGTACCTTATCGAATGGGTTGATTTCGGTCCCCAGCACCGCGAATGGGTGGAAGAAGGGGATATTCGGGCCCCTTACCTGATCCGTAGTTTCCACAAGAGGTTCCCGGACAAACCGGGAGGTCTCCCGCCCAGCCCGGGAGATCTCCCGCCCGACCCGGGAGGTGTGTTTTAGATGTATTTTAAGGGGGGCAGTATGTCAGCAAGCTGCCATTCTGTTTTCTGTGACCTCTGTGTACATATCTTTACCCTGTTGCACCCGGCTTGTTTCTACTATCCTGCTTCTGTGCTGGAATGCATAAGATAACTACTGGTGGATGTGTGGGGGAGAAGATGCTGTAATGCTTGCCTATTGCTATCTCATGAGAACTGCACCTGTGTTTTGTCTGATGTTCTGCCTGGTTCCCATGGACTGGGCGCGCAACCGTTTCATTAGCCCGCCAGCGGGAATATTATTCATTGGATATGTATCTGTTTGAATTTCCTTTATTATGCTCGCCCTACCTGTGTATCCCCAGTTCTAACAAAGAACGTGTTTGAGTATGTCTTCAACGCTTTGAAATAAATTTTGCTTTTATTGAAAACGTGGATTTATTCTCGATGCTTGGGGATCCAACACTTACAAAGAAAGCATACAGTGTCTCTATTTCCAAGTTTCACTCTCAGTACAGACATTTTACTGTTTGCTTCAGACATTTCTTTTCTGCTTTCTTCATCTTTTAAGTAGGCTAGGACAAATAGTTATCAATTTGACCGGAGAAAGATCTGGGAAAGCTATTACAAATGGCTGCTATGATGTACTTGTCATCTAAAGTCACCCCTGAAAATTTCAATTTTGGTACTGTTACCATGATATTATTTAAATGTACAGAAATTGATTCTCTTTCATTCATTCTGAAGCTGTAAAGTCTTTGTTTTATAAATAGGGTTTGAGTCTGCATTTTCTTGCTATATTGGTCTTGGAGCAGGAGCCACATTCCCTTGCATTAGCACAGTCAACAAACAAAGAATTTTCATGATCTGAGACAGAAGTTAAAATGAACAATTCTGCTGTAGCATTGAGTGCGAAAATCCTTATCAAGTGCATCAGTGGCAAAATGCATCTTTAATGCAGCTCTCAGTCTGGCTGTAGTTAGTTCCATTTAAAAGGGGAATTTGCATATTTGGAGGAGGGCAACCGTCCAAGGCTGGGGTGGGTAGGTCTGCCATTTTGGATGGGCCTGCTGTGTATAAATAGCAAGTTTCCTTGTTTTCTTTGTTTGCAGACAGCCTAACAAGATGAGGATTCTTCCATGGCTGTGGCTGTCTTGTTCCTCCCTATCTGGTGGTTGCTTTAAGTTTCCTGTCCCCAGCTCTTCTGGTGTGCTGGCCAGTGATACTGCCTTTGACCCTGGGGCAATCATAAGGCTGGATCACCCTTTTCCTGTTACATGATGTTGATGTCAAGTAAATTACTGTTACATGTTTGCAGCTCAGTTGGTCCTCCATAGGGAAAGTTTGAAAACTGTTTCATAATGCATCATTTTCTCATAAAATAGGGACATTAGCGACTCATTCTTGGTGTTCAAAAAAAATTCTTCTAACTGCTGGTAAACTTATATCTCAGTTGTTTGTGGAAACTACTTTTGTATGTTTATCACTTTGCTGTTAAGACAGGTTTGGATATAAATTACATAAGAAGCACTTATGGAGGTAAAAGTCAGGGGAAATATCAGTAATAGCTCTCACCGAGCCGAAAGAATGACACCAGCCTCCACCAGGGTGCCGGTAGGCAGCCCCTTCCATTGAATTGATGTGGCCTTAGTTAGGATTCAAATATGTGACTAGCACCCAAAAATGTAAACCGCCCAGAGACCCCTACGGGGGTTAGGGCGGTATATCAAGTTGAAATAATAAATAAATAAATATAAATAAATATAATGTACTTCTTTGTGGACTCTGCATCGCACTGTTGGGCACACATCAGACCAATGTTTACCAGTCTGTATAGCTCATTCTGTGTCTCTATCACTGCATACATTTGTGTTGGAACATGTCTAGGTATGTGACTATATGAAGCCAAATTCTGATGACTGGCTGAGAATTTCTAATTAAGTCTGCAGCCCCTCCTGGTAGCAAAGCTACCAAACCTGAAGAATTCGGAGCTCTTCCAACATGCTGCTTCCTTTCTTACTTTAAAACAACAACAACAACAAGCATTCAGCCTGATGAAGAGGTTTGTGGTACTTGAAGACTTGTGGTCATGTTTTATGATTTATTGATTGTTCATAATAGTTCAAAAAATTGCACAACTTTTGTATTTGGATTTTCTTGCCCATGGATCACAGCGGATGCCTACAATTTAAGTTATATTGGTTTGTTTATGTATTTGTTATACAAATATACGAAAATATACATAAAGTATACAAAAATCGTATTGTAAAATTAGCTGTAGTTTAATAAATAATTTGATAATACAACAATGTGATTTCCCCACTCTTTTTCTTACAGAGGCTGCAGAAATTGTATTGAAGGCTCAAATCTTAGCTGGAGGAAGAGGAAAGGGTGTTTTCAGCAGTGGACTCAAAGGAGGTGTGCATCTCACTAAGGAGTAAGTCCTCAGACTTTACAACAATATGAGAATGCCCATGCAGAAAATCAACAACCTTTACAGATGTCTGTGTATTGATTTGTTTGCGAGGGAAGGCAGCATGGTATAGCCTGATCTCAGCAGGTCTGGGAAGCTAAGCAGGGTCAGTACTTGGATGGGAGACCACCAAGGAAGACTTTGCAGTGGAAGGCAAAGGCAAGCCACCTCTGCTTCTCACTGGCCTTGAAAAGCCCCTTGCTGGGGTCTCTATTAGTCTTGATGGCACTTATGTACGTACGTATTGATGTGTTTCCCCCCCCCTTCTTCTCCCCCCCCTTAGCCCTACGGTTGTAGGACAACTTGCTCAACAGATGATTGGATACAATCTTACAACAAAGCAAACCCCAAAGGATGGTGTTAAAGTTAAGAAGGTAAAATAGTTTTGCTGCTTAAAGCTACTGGACAATACCATTCTATATTACTATTAAATAAATCTACATTTTTATAAGTTTTTTTTTCATCCTTCAAGATTCCTAAAGTGTTGCATACTATTCACCTGATATTAGAAGACTGGGTTTTTTTTGTCCCTGGCCTTGGTTGTTTCTTAAAAACGGTTTTGCTTAGGCCAATTAGAAGAGCCGTCTGGAATAGACCATCAGTTCCAGCATCCTGTATTTGATAGGGGCCAGTCAGAGACCTCTGGGAAGCTCACTCCTCTCCAAAAACAATTTAAGGTAGTGGCTTTCATCTTGTGTCGGTGAAGTCCATCAGTGAATTTCATAAGCTAGTTATGCATTACATAAAGATGTTCTCCCTGCATGTGCCGCCCACCAGCATCATTGGGTGCCTGCACATTCTAGTCTTATAAGAGACTGGGAGAAGGTTCTCGCTATCTCATTTTCTCTTTGGGCGACCAGAATGGTATGCAGTATTCCAAAAGTGGTTGCACCATTGGTTTGTACAAGGGCATTTATAATACAGCTGCCTTCTCCCGTGGATCCCGTGACTGGAAATGCTGAGGGGGAAATCTGCACAGGAAGGATGGGTGATGCTGAAAAATGAAGTGCTTAAGGCACAATCTCAAACTGTTCCGGCAAGAAAGAACGGTGGGAGATGGGTAATGAAGCCAAGGTGGCTGAACAAGGAACTCTCTAAAGAGCTGAGACTAAAAAGAGAAATGTACAGGAAATGGGTCAGATTACTGAGGGTGAATACAAAAAGCAAGCTCGAATCTGTAGGGATGGTGTCAGAAAGGCTAAAGTGCAGATGGAGCTGAGGCTTGCGAGGGATGCTAAAAACAACAAGAAAAATTTCTATGCCTATGTTCGGAGCAAAAAGAAGAACAGGGATGGGGTAAGCTCATTGCTAGGGGAAGACGGTCAAGTATTAACAAGGGATGAAGACAAAGCGGAATTACTCAACTTTGCATCGGTCTTTAACCATAAGGTGAGCTGTATACAAACTGAAGAATGCAGGGCATATGAAGGAAGGAGGAACTGCCAGTCCAGGATACATAAGGAAATGGTTAGAGAGCATCTAGCTGCCTTAAATACTTTCATATCTCCAGGGCCAGATGGCTTGCACCCCAGGGTGCTAAAAGAAATTGCAGATGTTATTTCAGAGCCTCTGGCTCTAATCTTTGAGATGTCCT
>NW_015174327.1:231525-244057 GCF_001447785.1 Gekko japonicus | reverse complement strand
TACATGGATGGAAGTCTCGAGTGGAGTGCCGCAGGGCTTAGTCCTGGGCCCGGTGTTGTTCAATGTTTTTATAAATGACCTGGAGGAAGACATAAAGGGGATGCTTATCAAATTTGCAGCTGACACGAAGCTGGGTGGGATTGTTAATTCTGAAGAAGACAGAGTCAGGATTCAAAATGATCTAGATAGGCTGGAACAGTGGGCTGAGACAAATAAAATGAATTTCAATAGAGAGAAGTGCAAAGTCCTACACTTAGGTACAAAAAATCAAAGGCACAGATATAGAATGGGAGGGACTTGGCTTGACAGCAGCACATGTGAAAGGGATCTAGGTGTTCTGGTTGATCACAAGCTAAACATGAGCCCGCAGTGCGATGTGGCTGTGAAGAAAGCTAATGCAATCTTAGGATGCATTAACAGAACCATTGTGTCCAGATCACGGGAGGTGGTAGTTCCGCTCTATTCTGCTATGGTCAGGCCTCACCTGGAGTACTGTGTCCAGTTTTGGGCACCACATTTTAGGAAAGTTGTTGACAAGCTTGAGCGTGTCCAGAAGAGGGCAACCAGGATGGTGAGAGGGTTTGAAACCAAGTCTTATGAGGAAAGGCTGAAAGAGTTGGGTATGTTTAGCTTGGGAAAGAGAAGGCTTAGAGGGGACATGATTGCAGTCTTCAAGTATTTGAAGGGCTGTCATGTAGAAGATGGAGCAGATCTATTCTCTCTTGCTCCAGATTGCAAGACTAGATCTAATGGGTAGAAATTACAAGGGAGTCGTTACCGGCTAAATATCAGGAAAAACTTCCTAACTGTAAGAGTGGTTGAGCAGTGGAACAGTCTGCCGCAGAAGGTGGTGGATGCTCCTTCGCTGGACGTTTTCAAGAGGAAGCTGGATGACCATCTTTCGGGTATGTTGTAGGGCTATCTTTTGGCTATGCTCCTGCAGTGTGCAGGGGGTTGGACTAGATGACCCGCAAGGTCCCTTCCAACTCTAATGTTCTATGATTCTATGATTCTTTTCAATCCCTTCTCTAAAAATCCCTAGAATTTAACTTGCCATTTTCAGTTCTTGATCAGTGTTGAGTTACTCACCATGACCCCATTCCTGAAAGCCTTTCCAGGTTTGAAATTATCTCCCAGCTTTTTCAATCTCTTAATGAGATCCATAGCTCAGTGGTATACCTGTAGTACATGCGTTCAAAAGGTTCATTATGTCTCTACTTAAAAGATTTCTGTTAGCAGAGCTAGGAAAGCTGTCTGCCTAAGATCTTGGTGGTGAAAGTAGGGACAGCACTGGAATTGTTGGACCATGGTTCTGACTCACTGAATGTTATCTCCAGAATTGGACTCCAGTACAGGAGCCTCTCAATTCTCTGGCCTTTTCTTATCAGTTTGTAGCAGCTGGGAATATGTGGGGGGAATAAAGAAGCATAGTTCCATCTAAGCTGCGCTAGGGGGTGCTGGCACACAACATTTCAGAGGTCAGCATAGAGGATTTCACTTCAGTTCACAGCCAAACTTCCATAGGAAACAATGGAGGATGAGGGCACCTCACACACACCCCGAGCCCCAGATACTCCTGGATCGATTCTCCATTATAGCCTATGGGGCCCATTGACTATGAAGGTTCCCATAGGCTGTATTTGAGCCAGGAAAAAAAAAATTTTCCCCACACCCCTATTATACTTTTCAGTATGATGTGTAAGCTGCCTTGAGCCACAGGGGAAAGTGAGATATAAATCTCTGAATAAATAAGTAGTTTGGGCAGGTTGATAACATTTAAGCAACTTCCTGTTTGTTAGGTTAGGCAGGGTTCTGACAGTGGTTGTTCCTCCTCTGTTATACTTGACCTGTAATGCTGGTTGCCCCCCCCCCCCCCGAAGTGCTGATATGCTTTCTAAGGGTCAGTGCAGTGCAGTGTGACGCTCCAAGGCCAGATCTACCAATATAGTGGGCTCGGGAAGGTGGACCTGTTCTCTGGAGGCCATGTTTACCAATATATCAGAAAGGGGTGGACTGGGGTGGGTAGACCTGTTTTCTGGAGGCTAGGTGTACCAGTGTAGTGGACTGGGGCAGGTAGATCTGTTTTCTGGAGGCCAGGTCTACCAATATAGTGGGCTGGGGCAGGTAGACCTGTTCTCTGGAGGTCAGGTCTACCAATATGGTGGACTGGGGCAGGTAGACCTGTTCTATGGAGGCCAAGTCTACCAATATAGTGGAAGGGGGTGGGCAGACCTCTTGAGGCCAGGGCTAGCAATAGAATGGAAAGGGGCAGGTAGACCTGTTCTCTAGAGGCCTGGTCTACCCCTATAGAGGACAGCATTTTGTGTAATGAAATTTCATTTGATTCTGTTTTCTCATATAATGTTTAAATTATTCTTAAAATATAGTTTACAAGAATTCATTCTGAGATTTTTACAAGGTTATGGAAATCATCTAAAATAATTTATACAATAGTAAAATGTAGACTTGCTCCAACTTTAATGCTACTAGCTTTTTTTGCTCATGAGGTAGAATTTCTGCTTGTGACACTGTGAAGCTTAGAGGGAACATTGTAAAGAGGCTCTGATGAGTTCATGAGTCAGTGCAATGAGATTACATCTTTGAATCTTTTTAGTGATGCTCAGCATATAAAGTCAGTAGGAACACATAATATAAAATGAAATGCTGTGACCATCTAACTAAATTACGCCCAACATACAGTGCAGATAACACGACAGCATTCTCCTGAACATTATATCAGAGGCAGCAGCCAATTCAATGAATGATATGCATAGGCAAATCTTATTGATTTTAGTGGATCTTCTGTGCATGTAATAATTGTGCTCAGGATTTCTGTCAGAATGTTTTAAGCATATGAACGCTGTGCCATCTTTTTCTAAATTGTCTAAAATCTCTCCAGATATTATTTAAATTGTCTCCAGTTTATCGAGAGAGAAAAGGTGCTCTCTTATGACTGAAATATCGCACATCCATTTTGAGGTTGGATAAGATTGAAAATCAGGCTTCTGCTTTTCTTCAAAGATCAATAGGAAATTAAAGGGCTGTGTGTTCGAAGTAAATTATTCCAGTGAGTGAACGTTGAGGTGCCCTTTACATGTTCTCCAGACGATATGGAAGCCACTTATCCCTGAGTAGCTGCTGCACAACTGGGGCAATGTTTAAATGACCCAAACACACGGGAGGTTTTTGTTTGTTTTATTTTTTAAATAGGGACTCATTTGGGTGGATAAATGACTGAGTGAGAGTTGTAGGATCAAGTTAGAGAAATTTACAGTCAATGTCAGGGCCAGTAAGAAGTTCTTTGTGAGCTTGCTAAGCCTTTTTGGGGACAAAAAAGCTGAAAACATCTCAAGGTTTTGGTGGATTATGAGATGACTATGAACCACCAGTGTAATGCAACTGCAAACAGGCCAAATACAATCCCTGGAATATGTCAGTTGAGGAATTTATAGTACTAGCGATGTCACATCTGGAAAAGTGTGGCCAGAGGTGGATAAATTCCAGCTAAAATTTATGCAATTAACTGACTGCTTTAAATGAGAATTTATTTCAGGAGCACAGTATAAAAATACTTTATATGTGAGAAAAGATCTAATAGCAATCTACAAATAGGATAACTGCTGCCATTGTTGCTCTGAGTTCCCAGATCTTTGGGAGGGGATGGTTTTAATGAATGGAATGAATGGAATTGAGGCAACTCTTTTGTCCCATTATCAGAAGAGAGAATGTAATCCTCTTTCTGTTAGTAGCATAATAGTCTAATCAGCTGCCCAGTGAATTTAAACTCAATTGGATTCATCCATGACGAACAGTTCTTCTTTCCATCATTCTCCTGAAGACTTCTAAATTCCCAGCATGTTTCTCTTTTGCCATCATTTCCCCCTTCTCTGAGCTACCCAAGGATACCAAATTAGAGCACACAATGGCTACTCATTTGAACACACATGAATATACCAAAAAATGAAACCAGGTCCTGTGCTAATCCCACGTAATTAGTACATTTGGAGACCAAAAGTTCTCCAACAACAATACTGGTTATTGTGAACTCACCATGCAGTTAGCATTATTAGAAAGGAAAAGAAAATGTAGAGAATACCTACTGTATTCGGGATACATACAGTTTTACAAAGTGGTTCCACCCTCATCCCGTATCCCCAAAGAATGCTGAGAACTTTGGTGTTCAATAATTGAAATCTCAAATAGAAGATTATCAGCATCCCCATGAAACTACAATCCCCAGGATTCGGGATGGATGGAAGGAAGGGAACTGAACATCATGGTTAAGTCCATAGTAGAGATGTGTCCTTATCAACAAATGAGTGTTGGAAAATAGACTCCCTTTTCCCTGCAGTAATACATAAAATATTGGTGCAAGATGAATCTGTCTTAAGTAAACAGAGCTCCCCCTGGCTCCTTTAGAACTGGCAGCTAGTTTATAGGTTTACATAAAATTCTCTTATGGCATCGTTTGAAGAGCTTGCTTATCTGCAAAGACAGTTTCTGCTTATCAGAACTTGCTGCTGTCCCTTTTCTCCAAACAGTCAAAGAATTAACCTTATTAATATTTGAATTAAGGACCTGTTTTTGAATCATTAACCTCTCCTTTAATGGTAGACATTTAGGTGATCTAACAGGAGTCTTCATTATAGTACGGTTTTGCCAATTCTTTCATGTAATAAAATTCATAGCCCATCTTGAAGGCTTGGGGCAATTAACAAAAGAAAGAAAATTAATGTGATATAAAATTAATACCCTTTGTGTCCTATCAGATGGATCTGCAGTAGCTTAAGGTGGGCTTAAAAATGCTTCCAAAACAGTTCTCAAACTTTTCTGAGTTTCCAAGTTCTGTCTGTGTGGGTCAGCCACTGCAAATGCCTTTGCATTTTTGCAGAGGAGGGGCTGTGGCTGAATGGCAGAGCATGCTTGGCATGCAGAAGATCCCGGGATCAATCCCAAGTATCTCCAGTTAAAAGGATCAGGCAGTAATTGATGTGAAAGACCTCCACCTACGACCCTGGAGAGCCACTGCTGGTTTGAGTAGACAGTACTGATGGCTCCCAAGAGCTTGATGGATCAAAGGTCTGGTTCAGTATAAGGCAGCTTCAATATATGCCCTTTAAACCTGTTATACAAATTAATATCCAGTAAAAAATAGAAGATTGAAGTCAAAATGAGGAGGAAGATCTTGTATTTTATTGCAATGAAATATGGAAAACAGTTAGGCCAAAGGACCCATCAAAGTAACTGCTTTCTGAGGCCAATCAGGAAATGCATGAATTTAAATACTTAATATGACATCATCATACCATCATCATGGAAATAATATTCAGAAAGCATATTTGGTTACAAAAACTTAAAGAACATTTACATGAAAATCTCCTGATTGGTCAAATGTAAGAAAGGTGTGTCTATACAATAGTGTCACATATTTACTTGACCTGACCTAAGTCATATCGGCCAAAGCTTGTTCTCACCCAAACAAAGGTGTTTTTCTCTGATTCCAAGTAAAAGATCCTTTTTGACCCAGACATTATGAAGTTGTAACCTAAACAATTAGAACCATGAACCTTCTACCTTCTTCTGTACCAAAAGAATCCTAAGTCAGATAGGACGGTGGATAAGCCTAGAAGGTTCATAATGGGCTGGATGACTCCAATTAAACTGAAACTCAGTTTGCATAAAACATGGAGATTATTTGCTTTTCAGCCTTATCTTTGGATGCCCAAATAGCTTTCATAGCTTATAGCACCTTGTGCCAACTCAAGGCTGTAACCATGAGATTTACTTAGAGCAGAGAAAAAACACTTTTTCAGTCTTCGGTGCGCAGATCTTTCCCATTCATGATGTCACTGCTGTCTATACAAATGTGCCATTTGACTGGGGAACATCTGGCCTCACCTGGCTATATTGCTGCTGTACTTGTTGTTGAAAGCTAGCTCTGTCCCACTTGTACTCTTCCATGTTATGGTTGCATCAGAGCTTCTGTGCGTTCATTGGTGCTTCTCAGGAACTTCAGCTTGTCCTGAATGTTGTACATGGTACAGATGTCAGACTTGCCACAGTAATTGCATCACTCCTGTGTCACAAGACCTGCAGGTTCCCTGTTTGTTTCCAGACCCAGTTTTGAAATTAGAGCCCAGCACAGTTTGGACCCTGGATATTTGAACATCATTATCTTTCTTTTTTGAATCTCTCTGTTGATTGGATTGACCCATGCTCCCAATTTTTTTTTCTGATGCAATGAAAGACATGGAAATAGTTAGATCTAGTTACAGCAATGGGATGACATTATGAGTTTATTACATTAATAGCAACAAGTATGAGCCAGGCTTTCATCATTGATCTTCTGTGCAGTCCCACATGGGGACTGTGCATGAGCAGGCCTGCCATCAGATAGGACTTTACAGCTAAAAGCCTCCAGTGGGCACTGTGCACCAGAGTCAGAAGTTTGTTCCCGCTCAGGGACCATGTGGTCCTGCACAGCAGTGTCCCCCTACCCTCAGTTCCTCTTTTGCTGCCAAAGGAGAAGGTCATGTTTTTGAAATCTTCACCTACAGTTGAGAGGATTTTGTCAGATTTGTTGAAGCTACATCGGCTTCTGAGTCACTTCCATGGCTTAGAATGCCCTTTTCAAAAACTTATTTCGATGTGGAGCAAAGGTGACCCAAGGTGATGAACACGATCTGTTTGGGTGAAGGGCAGAGTGTCTCCACATGTAAGGCCTGCTAATGCTTCATCTCTAAAGCTCAAGGGGATAGGGCATTGAAACTTAAGGCAGCGTTGTGAGAGAAAGGCCTTAAAGCCTTGGAACCCTCATCCAAATCAGCCCCGGAGAAAGCTCCCAGTTCCACATCTTTGGAATTTATGCGTTTGGCTCCACCTCCCAGATCCATGTCTTAGTGGATCCGATCTCAGTCATGCTCCCCTTGGGCTAATCCTGCCTCTTCTGAGCCTCCAGCTAAGAAGTCTAAAGGCAAGACAAAAGAAAAGCGTAAATCAGCTCCCCAGAAGACCACTCCCATCCGCACTCCTGAGCCAATGGCAACCTTGCCGGAGAAGCCCATCTCCGGGTCCAAGATCTCCACCTGTTTCTATCTCTGATGGGGACAGGGATACTGGCTTACCACATGGCCAGGTTCCACCTGAGTCTGATCCAAAACAAATGGCCACAGTTCTGTGGTCTCAACCTTAACCACCTATGCAGTGACCTTCCCATCCCTATATGGTGTCTCCATGATATTTGGAGGAATGAGGGTGACAACTTTGCAAGACCCAGTGATGCAAGTTTGTATCATTACCCTCATTGGATATTGTCGTATCCGCCTTCAGTGACCATCTTGTGCAGGCCATGTTCTCCTATTCCTGCAGTGAGAGGAGAAGAAACAGTGCTTGCATCTGATGGAGGCAACACAACTTCAGATTTGGGCCCAGGCAAGTGGGTAGGTGATCCATGTCCAGCATCTCCCATGGAGGATCTCCGAATGTTTGGTGAACAGATGATTCATATGGCCCAATGTCACGAGATAGAAATCATTACCTTGGAGCACAAACCCAAAGATAAGATTCTGAGATGCCTCTATCCAGAGTCTTGCAGAATTATTGCTTTCCTGGTGTTGGAGGGTCTTGAGGACTTCACAGAGGAACTGTGGCAAAAACCTGCGTCTCTCCAACCTACCTCCAGAAGGGTAGAACATTTTTATAAGATCAAGGAGCCATTTAGCTATTTGACAACTCATCCTCCTCCATCCTCCTTGGTTACGGAGGAGATGCAGCTGAAGGGCTGTCAGGCCTACCACTCTGCTCCCACATATAGGAAAGGGGTCAAAAATTATATTCTTCTGCAGCTATAGGTTTCAAAATTGCTAACTATAAAACCATTGCGTCTGGTTATCAGCTCTTCTTATGGAAAAAGATTCTCCCATTCCTGGAACTCCTGCCAGAAGATAAGTGTCCCCTTGCTAAAGTTCTGCATATGGAGGCCATTACACTTTTGAAGCAGCAAAATAATGCAGGATAGCATTCTGTGGATTCGGCTGCGTGGGCCATGGTGAGTGCCATCATATAGCACCAGAGGGATGTGGTCCCTGGGTGGGAACAAGCTTCTGACTTTAGCATACAGTGCCCCCTGGAGGGTTTTAATTGTAAAGACCTATCCAATAGCAGGCCTGCTCATGTGCAGTCCCCATGTGTTCCTGCGCAAAAGATACTTGATGAACAACAGTTACAAGCAAGTGCAACTTTGTTTTACAGTGCAGCTGGATTTCAAATTTGTTGATATATTAAATATTAACAAAAATAACCTTCTCAAGTGTATGATATTTTTAATCCAAAAATCTTATATGGGATTGACAATGATAAATGTTACTGAATTCTGTAGAATAATGCTTTGGTGTGTGAATTAAAGTACATAGCTTTTATGCCAAACTCATTATTATGGTTCTAAACTGTTGATATTTATTGGCCATTAAAATAATTAGCTTGATCAATAGCTTTCTCAAGACCACTTTATAGAATTAGTTACCCCTTTCTGCACCTTGAAGAGCTAAATGCAGGGCTATTTTTGGGCAGGAACGCACAGGAATGGCGTTCCGGCTGGCTTCAGAATTGGCCACACCCACTACAGCCAAAACCTCTGCGTGCGTGGCTACAGAGGGAAGGCCTGGAGAGCAACACACCCCCCCAGTGACTCCAAGGTGGGCGGGCCAGGGTGGCCCCTGGTAGGATCGGGGAGGCATTTAAATGCCTCCCCGTGCCTTCCCCAGCCTGTCCAAGGGCTGGCTTGCCTGGGCAAGCCAAGGGAAGGCATGGGGTATGTGGCATAATATGCTAATGAGATGTGGTGTCAGGGGTGTGGCCTAATATGCTAATGAGTTTCTGCTGTTGGGTGTGCCCTATTATGCTAATGAGTTCTTGCTGGGCTTTTTCTACAAAAAAAAGCCCTGGCTAAATGTATTCATGGTGATGTTAAAATAAGGGCTCTGAGGAATGGGTTTGTTTCCCCTGAAGAATACAGTTCCCTGGTTTTGTCTTCACAGCCATAAAATGTGGATTAATGATTGTGAAAACGAAACCAGGGAACTGTATTTAGCTCACATTCTTCCACACAGATTTCATTCCAAATGTTCACCATACAAGAAAATCTCTTTAGGCAGTTGTTTTGCTATAATAATGTAGCCAAACATCTTTCTGGCCAGCAAGAACTTAATTGCTGTTCCGTATTCTACAGCGAAAGCTGAGGAAGAGGATGCTGCCATTGACTGGACAGTATGTAAAAGATTTGTTAATTGAAAAGAGAAACATCTGAGTTTTGAATAGATTCAGTAGGGGTAGCAGAAGTGACGTGTGTTTCATTATTCACACTTTCACTGCTAGCATTTCTTAGTTCCTCTTTTGAATGTTCATTTGCGCTCTTCTGATAGCACTCCATAATGTAGGTGGAGAGGGAAAGGGGAGGCAGAATGATTCACAGAGTCAGTATTGACTGAAAGTGAAATCTTTTGAGAATATTCCGTGAGATGTGGTGAGTGGAATTTGTCTAGAAATGCCTGAGTTCTTTTCTGTGATTAGTCATAAATAGCTCCAGATCAGAAGAAGACCTGTATGTGGACCAGGCCAAAGGTCGATTTTATCCAGTTTTTTTGGTTTCACACAGTGGCTGACCAGATGACCTGGAATGCCCACAGGCAGGAGCACAGAGACCAAAGCCTTTCCCTTCTGCTGTCTCCAACTGGCATTCAGGATGTCCCATTGAGCCATCATTTCTGAATTCATGGGCCCTATCCTCAGTGAGTCTGTCTAATTCTCCTTTTAAAGCCATCTGAGCTAGTGGCCATCACCACATCCCTTGGCAGCTATTTCCCTCAAGCGAATTATACATAGTATGAAGAATGAATTTGTTTTTTCTCATTGAGAGTTCTTAGGGTAGTTGCTGTATATTAGCTTAACATTAAACCCCTTTTATGTACTTGATCCTGAGTGCCTTAAAAGAAGGGCAGGATACAGATGTTTCTGAGGTGAGGTGGGAAATTATGAGTTAAGGTGCTTAAGGGGGGAAACAGTGGGAGGGCTTCTAGTGTCCCGGTCCCACTGCTGGACCTCCTGATGGCACCTGGTATTTTTGGTCACTGTGTGACTAGATGTTGTACTAGATAGGCCATTGGCCTGATCCAACATTCGCTTCTGTTATGTTCTTATGTTCTTAGATGTAGGGCCTTTTCTGATGTAGCAACCTGATTGTGAAACACCTTTCTGTGCTGTTGTCCAGTGTTCCCTCTAAGCTGAGTTAGTGTGAGCTAGTTCACAGTTTTTTAGCCTCTGGCTTGAGAGCAAACTAATTTATGCAGTAGCCAAATCGGTCGTTCACAACTTTAATGCCAGTAGCTCACAAAGTAGAATTTCTGCTCACAGCACTGCTTAGCTTATAGGGAACACTGTTGTCATCCCAAGTCTTCTAAGTTTTAGTTAAAACATAATTGTTTTTCCGGGCTTTTTCTTGATGACACTTGAGTCATTGTTGTATTTGTGTATGTTGCTCCTTCCCCCTCATGTTATATAGTTTTAATTGTGCCCTGGTTGGATCAGTTAATTTTAAGATAATGTTTTAATAAAGTTTTAATAAAGTATTTTGTGTTATTTTTATAAAATAACTGGTTTTCCTCTTACATAATGACTTGAATCCAGTGGATAATTTCTCACCTTGCCCCTGAAATGCTGTTCTTTGGAGACAGGGCTGGAGCAGCACTTTAGTGACCATTTGGGGCCTCTCTGATAGGGGGGTAGGCCATAAAGTAATTTACAACACGTTTCTAGTGATCTGCTGGTTTTAAGTCATGGTTTTTGCTGGCATTTTTATTATTTTTGTTGATTGTCATTGCTGTTTTAAGTTTGCTTGAGAGGCACAGTGTGGCTGAAAGCATATATTTAAAATAAAAACAAAAGAAACAAAAAAATTATTCTCCTCAGATATGGGGGGGATCAAACTTGACTTTTAATTTCTTGTCTCTTATTTTTATTTCCTTGTGAAAAGTACTAATAGGACTAAGGTAAGATCATTAACAATGTATTAATGTTAAGTATCTTGTGAATATACGTTTTCCTAGTTGTAGTGGTTTTATTTTTTTCTTGTAGTAAAGGGAAGATAATGTCCCTAAATACTTAAATTGGTATTGTGGCTGCTTTCCATAATCCCATAGAAAATTAAATTGAAAGGAGCTGTATGGTATCTATAGTCTAATTAAATTATTGATTTTCTTTCATGACAAGAAAAATCAGTGATGGGTTTAAGACTGTGAGTCCAAACTCTTTGTACATTTATCGCACCACAACCTCTGAATAAAGGTTGTATTCTGGTTGTATTTGGAAAACTGAATGCTATTGTTATTGGCTATTGTCAGCCATGCCTTACTAATCGTATGTTGCCAAATGCAGGTTATGGTGGCAGAAGCACTGAACATTTCAAGAGAAACCTATTTTGCAATATTAATGGATCGCGCTTGCAATGGACCGGTTCTGGTTGGCAGCCCAGAAGGTGGGGTTGACATAGAAGAAGTGGCAGCTAAAAGCCCAGAGCTCATCTTCAAGGTATTGAAATCACTAATCACCTTTCCTAAAATAGGTTGTGACTACCTTGACATCTAAGCTTTCCCTGACAAACTGTGACAGGATTGTGGTTAGTGTGATTGTCGGTAGGGATGTGCAAAAAAAAAAAATTCGGTAAAATTTGGATTCGGGTTTATTGAACCCGAATTTTTTTGGGAAACCCGAAAAAACCCGAATATCTAATTCGGTAAAGCATAGATATCCAAAAATATTCGGGAAACCCAAAAAATTTGGGTCCATTATAACCAATGGGGCCATTGAAGTCAATGGCAAAAAACCTCTTGAAACTTTGCAGGGGGCTGGGGGGGAGGGGGTAGAGGCTCCAAATCTGGACAGTGGCTGCTCAAGCCTCTCCCCGAAAGACCCCCTAGTCCCCCCAGATCAGCTTGCTGTATTGCCGGTTTGCCGCCGAAATTCGGCGGCAATGCATTTCAATAGGATTTTTACCTTTTGCTTTCCTTTTTGCAGACCCCTAGGAGGGGGTTAGAGGGAGAGGCTCCAAACTTGGAGGGTGGTTAGTGGAACCTCTCCCCAACATGCCCACCAAGTTTCAAGAAGATTGGAACAATGGAGGGATGGGGGCAACCTGTTTGGGGGCCCATAGAATTGGACCCCCTGGTCCAATCTTCTTGAAACTTGGTATTGAAATGCATTGCCGCCAAACTTCGGCGGCAAACCGGCAATACAGCAAGCTGATCTGGGGGGACTAGGGGCACCCTCTTTGGATGCCCCTGGAATCGGACCCCCTGGACCAATCTTCTCGAAACTTTGGGGGTCTTTCGGGGAGAGGCTTGAGCAGCCACTGTCCAGATTTGGAGCCTCTACCCCCTCCCCCCCAGCCCCCTGCAAAGTTTCAAGAGGTTTTTTGCCATTGACTTCAATGGCCCCATTGGTTATAATGGACCCGAATTTTTCGGGTTTCCCGAATATTTTC
>NW_015174327.1:211024-230399 GCF_001447785.1 Gekko japonicus | reverse complement strand
TCCTCCTCCTCCTCCTCCTCCCTCCTCCTGTCAGTTCACGTCCAGAAAATTCAAATAAAATTCAAAAATCCATTACCGAACCGTGTCCGTGGCTTGGTGTGATGCATTGCAGTGATTGGCTGTCTGTGTCCCCTCTTCCCCCCTCCCTCCTGAAAACAGGAGCTAGAGGCGGGAAAGCGGGGGAAACGGCGGGAAATTGAGGTTTCCGGGCCACCTTTGCTGTTTAAAGGGCCAAGGAGCCGTTTTTCGGCAATGCCGAAAAAAACCCGAATTTTTTCGGGATTTTTTTTCGGGATTCGGAAAAGCGCCTAGGAGGCCATTTCGGGATCGCGAAAGCCGAAAAAAGCCGAAAAACATTATTTTCGGCTTTTTTTCGGCTCGGGATCCCGAAATGCACATCCCTAATTGTCGGCCAGTCTGCTAACTCTTGTAGGTTACAACCTATTCTGATTGGTTTATTAGTATAAATTAGTTTTCAGTATAGTTTCTCATGAATGCGGACATCCTGGCTTGTTCTGTGGCATCACCCTCACCACAATGCAGGTATCTGCAGGGGAGGTGGTAGCAAGAGTTAAGTCGAGACAAACTTATACTGCTTTTAATGTCTTGAGCAACTTTCCTCTCACTTGTTAGGACCATTTCATACAGTCAGACTTCAATGGCAAATCTCGTCCTGGACTGTACCACTTTAGGCTACATATGGGGTTTGGAATGTCTAAATGCTATGCTTGATGCGGGGCGGGGGATCCCTTTGTGGTTTAAGAAAACTGATATGCCAGGGAACCCTTTTTCTATGTCCAGGGAAGGTGGTCATGGTTTGTTTGTTTGTTTTTTAAGTGGTCAGGGCTGGGGACCTTCAAGCATAGCATACTTTGCAATACACTATAAATGCTCTACCAATTGGTTCTGCTGTTGTATAACCTAATCACTACTCCTTTAGCAAGCAAACATTTTTTCCTGTGCAAGTAGCGTATTTATCCGTGATTAGCAATGTGAACAGTTTACCTGTTATTAATGACTACTATTTTTTCTCTCTTTAGAGCTAGCTATTTTTTCATATTACCCTGCTGAAACTGTTGGCTAAATTATGACCTAATAATGGCTATGGCGTTAAAGAATTAATAACGAGACAAATTAACAACAAGGAAGTAGTTTGTACATTCAGGGAGTTAACTTGTACACACATGTGGAATTCTGCAACAATATTTTGTGCACATTTGAAATGTATATAAACTCAGAAATATTACTGGGCAGTGGGCAGTGCCACTGCTGCTTTGGAAGCATGCCAAAAGAAGTCATAAAAATCACCCAACTAAGTATTCATCAACACCATCTGTACAGTAATTAAAAGTGAAAAGTGGTGTCAGATTGTCTTGTCAGCATGCCACCCTGAAGAATTACACAGTTTTTTGGAGGGAGTCTTTTCAGAGGTGGCGTGGTAATTATAACATACCCTATAGGCAGCTTTGCTGTAGCCTCAGAATTTTGGCAAATTTCCACATTTTAATTACTAATTTGCAAATATAAAGAACTTTCACTTTTTTTACTATTGAAGTTATAAATCTGTCTTCGGATCCCTATATATTAAATCTGTTTTAAACACTGTGTCATCACAGGAGGAAATAGATATTTTTGAAGGTGTGCGAGATGCTCAAGCTTTGAAGATGGCAGAGAATCTAGGATTCAAAGCGCCTCTACGACAGCAGGTAAATTTCACAAAAGTTTAGTGGTGTTCAAAGATAAGCAGCCCTTTCTGGCATATACCTTTCATGGTTTTCAGGGAGCCTTTTAAGCATATAGTATGTGTGATTGGGGGCAGGGAGTGTGGCCAGGGTATTTTCCTGTTGGTCATGTGTATTCTCACCTAAGCACCAGGCATGATACATAGGCCAGTTGGGATTTAAGGCAGCTATTTCAATCCCCTAGAATAATGGAAGTGTGAAGAGGATATACAAATATTTATTGACTGAAAGTGCCCATTCCACCTTTTGAAAGCAAACTAGCAGGTCAATAAATCTTGAGCCGCTTGCTGAAATTGCCAGATGCTGCTGAGGAGAGCCCTCTAAGTGGTGGAATGGCCATCAGAAATCTTCAAAGGTTTGTGTGTGTGATTTTTGCAGGGGGAATGGTCTTGGGATATAGCATCCTTAGGTGGTGTTTAGCTGCAAGGTTGGCTTGTATATATGGCTTTTGGCCACTGCACAATCACCTTGAGCTCAGATGCTGAACATAGTCACATGAGGAACATACAGTGTGAACAATGTTCCACTACTCTCTCAAACACACACCTCTGCCTGGAACTCTTAGGATGTTTAATAATGCCCTCTAGTCAGACTGCTTTGCTCATTGGAGATGTGTCTGGAGGCAGTGAGGAGCAGAGCATTCCCTCCTGTACCACCTTCTTGAAACACCCTCCTGTGAAAGAGATAATGTTATGGAGTGAATAGAGTGTCCAACTAAGGCTGAGGAACACTCCCTGTTCAACCAAGAAGTTCACCAGTTTGTGAGGAAACTAGTGTAGTTTTGTTGTTTTTCAATAAAACACAGAAGAGGAGGGTGATTAGGATTAGGGCTGCAGTGCTCGGCAAATTAACAGTTCACCTCCGCATTATTTTCTCAGTTACTCTCTTCCTGCTTTACAGGAAAAAGGGGCAAATGACAGACCCAAATCAGATTCCTTGTAAGGCTGCTTTTCAGAGTGGGAAAAAAAAAAACTGTTGGGAAATCAGATCTTGGATCTCTTAAGCTGGGGGCTCCAACATGGGGCCCATAGGCACCCTTCCTGGTGTCTGCCAAGCGTTTTAGAAAGTGGGTGGTACCAAACGGGGCTATGTAGATCTTTAGAAATGTTGTTTTGGCAGCAGCTGCCACCACAACAGAAGGATCTTCATTGAGTGACTGAAGGTAATCTGTGCGTATAGAAGAAAATAGTTTTAAACAATAGGTTCATTGAAAAAGGCATCCTGTTAAACAGATCTTCTGTCTGAAATGTTGAGGATTTGATTTACTATTAGAGTTATGTATAATCTGTGATTGTGACATTTTGTGGATGGCTCTCGTGCAGAATTCCAAAGGTGCTCACAGGCTTAAAAAGGTCAGGCACCCCCGTCTTAAACTATTGAGCACTTTATCATTAAGCCACCTACTCTAACATGGATTCCCATGGGTACATGCCCTTTTGGAGTATGTAAGGATACATGGCACTACTCTCATGGATAGGGTCAAAAACAAAAGAGGGAGGAAAATGTAACCCAAAAAACAGATTAAATATTGATTGATTGATTTAATTTGATTTGATTTGTATCCCACCCTCCCCGCAAGCGGGCTCAGGGTGGGTTCCATCATAAAATTCACAGTACAACAAATCAACAGTTAAAATAGATCTAAAAAACCTATCTTAAAAACAGGGATCAATAAAAGGCCGGCGCCTCAACAGATTTCAACAAGAAGCAGTTTGTTCCCCTGTGGCCATTCAGGTCTGAGGCCAATCAGCATGTGGGCTCCCACTGCCTCAACCGAAAGCCTGGTGGAAGAGCTCTGTCTTGCAGGCCCTGTAATAGTCAAAATAGCCAATAGGGCTAAGTGAACAAGCCTAAAATATATATGTAAAAATGAAAAACAAAAGTAAAAATGCATTTTAATATCCATTAATTGCAATAACATAATAACTAGTAGAACATACAAAGCATTAAAATTGTTCATTGTTCATGAATCTCTTTACCAGTATGGTAAAACTAATTCATACAGAGCAGATACCAAGTAACATATATCCAGGGCTTTTTTTTGTAGAAAAAGGCCAGCAGGAACTCATTAGCATGATAGGCCACACCCAACAGCAGAAACTCATTAGCATATTAGGCCACACCCTGACAGTACACCGCATTAGCCTATTAGGCCACACCCCCATGCCTTACCTTGGCTTGCCCGGGCGTCCCATGGCTGCACGGAGTCCAGGCAAGCTGGCCCTTGGACAGACCAGGGAAGGCATTTAAAGGCCTCCCCAATCCTTCCAGGGCTCCCCTGGCCCACCTGCCTTGGTGTTGCTGGGGGGGTTGCTCTCCAGGCCTTCCCTGTGTAGCCAGGCACGTAGAGGTTTTGGCTGTAGTGGGCGTGGCCAACTCTGAAGCCAGCCGGAACTCCGTTCCTGTGCGTTCCTGCCCAAAAATAGCCCTGCATATCCAGTTGGTCAAAAATATGATAAAACAAAGAAAACACCAAATGCATTTCAGCTATTGCTGTCCTCAGTGGTATAATAATATTGTCAATAAAATACAAGAGACATCCAGTAATCACTGTATACAAATGTATCCACAGATATCTCATATATCAGAAAATCTCCTCATGTTTAGTACACATTGTAGACTTGTAATGTAGTTGGAAGTTAGGAAGTATAAGAGGCTTCTTTGAAGTCCTGTGACTATATATGAGATGTCAGGCAAATAACCAGATCAAAATGGATAGGATAATATTTGTACAAGCATCAACCAATAGGCAAGACTAACCGGAAAAAAATTCTGAAACATCTGCTTACGTCTAGAATCTGCCATGGTATAGAATTCAGGTGTATAGGTCTGTAGCTTTCCAGATCCTTCTTTACTCATAGCTGAAGACCAGGACCATATGTTGTGATACCTTACCAGCAGGGGTCTTGTTGTAGAAAAAGAGCTGCCGGAGCTCATTAGCATAACTCATTAGCATAATTTATTTGCATATGCCACGCCCCCTGACATCACCGGAAGTGACAGAAGGCCACACCCCCTGACATCACCGGAAGTGTGTCAGAAGGCCCGGCTACTTACCCTCCTGCTTCATCCTCATTCCCAAACGGAATGAGGATCGAAGCAGAGGGCGGGGTAAAGAAGGGGGCGGGGCTTCACCACGTGACCGCCCCGCCCCCTAGAGGTTCTCTTCCGGAGCTCCGTACCTGAGAGCTCCCCCCCGACTAGAGCCCTGCTTACCAGTCTTCTAGGGTTTCTCAAAGAACCTCCACCATCTCTAAGAAATCCTGGTACATCAGATTACATCAGCATGTTCCTGTAGGCCCCAGGATGCAGTTTATCTAGCCCAGAGAACTGGAATGTGTTTAAAATAGTTCGGTATTCCCTGACTCTTAGCAATTTTGAGCTACAGTCCCGGCCCCTAACTACACATAACTATTTTTGTGATGTTGCACACAGTTCCCCAAATAGAAGTCGACCCCTTTCACCTTTGACATCTGTTGAAATTTTACCATCCTCACTAAGTCAGTGAGCCCACTGTTTCCTTTCTGTTCCTTCGGAGATATCTGGGAGAGCCCTTTTTCCAGTCCTTAGCATCCCTTGCCAGCCCCAGCTAATTTTTTACTTTAGCTTTCCTGTCCCTACATCGGTACATCGGGCTGCTCATCTGTAATTGTCCCTAGGGACCTCTCTCTCCTTTCATTTCCTGTGTGTGTGTGAAATGCCATAAATTGTAGCCAATTTATGACAACTCTGTAAGGTTTTCAAGGCAAGAGATCAACAGAGGTGCTTTGCCGTTGCCTGCCTCTGGGTAATGACCCTGGACTTCCTTGGCGGTCTCCCATCCAAGGAATAACTAGGGCCAACCCAGCTTACGTTCTGAGATTTGACGAGATTGAGCTGGCCTTGCCCACCCATGTCAGTGCTTCATTTCCTATACTTGTCCTTTATTATTTTCATCCCACCACATGACTTTTTATGCATCTCCATTGGCTTCTTTAGACGTCTCCCATTTTCTTTGCCATTGATAGTATTTGCAGTTATGCCTTTAGCAACTTCCTTTTTTAAAAGGAACTCCTACCTATGTTGCTCTTCTCTTCTGCATTAACAGGTAGCACGTTATGCTTTAAATGCTAAATGTTAATTATTGCCTCTAGGAAACTAATCTTGCAAAGGAAAGCATTGGGGCAGATTGCCATGTCCATTCCGTTTTCAGAAGAATAATGTGTGATCAGCATGTCTCAGTTTTAGGAGAGCAAAAGTAGGAGGGGGAAGCTTATATGAAGTCTGCATCTTCTCTAACTCAGTTGGAAAACATTACATTGTGGATTTAATGGCTCTGTGCTGTGCTAACAGAGTTCTTTTCTATAATTAAAATCAATAAAAAAATAAAAGCCTGCTCTCAGAAAAAGAAAAGGAAAACCAACAACAACACATAAACACAAAACCAAATATGGCTTCTCAGTATGCATTTCTCTCTTCTAAGGGTTGTTCTCGGACTATCAAAATGGAACATGAAGTTTCAAGCTACAGTTCTATGTGATTCATTTCGTAACTCGCTTAATCTTTCTTTTTGCTGCTGTCAAGGAGAGAGAGAGATGATAAATTGTTTTTGCACAGAATTTCCCATATCATCAAAATGCCACTTTTGTAAAACCGCTGAATTTTTAATACACCACTTCTAATTAATTTCTATCCCAACTGTGCAATTAGCAAATGCATAATCATTAAGATGATTAACACCCATTTGAAGATTTAGCAGTATCTTTTATAAGAGAGAATTATTATTAAATCTTTCCAGATTTGCATGTTCTAGCACTTAATTATTAGCACAATGCACAAACTGCTTAACCAAACAGTAGCCTAATACATTTCCTCCCATGTGCTATAACCTTTTCAGTATGATTTACTGGAGCATAGAAACATAATGGCTACATCAGTACAATCAAAGGTCTATTTAATTTGGTTTTATCATAATCATTTATATTCCCCATTATGTAAACACCGGAAGAATTCTGGTACTACAATGAAATCCTGGTGTCTAACATGCCATGAAGTCATTGTGATCAGTTTTGATACACTGTGCTTACTTCCTAGTTGTTCGAGATTTTTGTTCTTTTGTTTTTAATTAAAATGTTTCATCGTTATCCAGATTCTCTCCATAATTAACACAGAGAAAATCTACTTTGAATTGACTACTAGTAACTAGGTTAATGGCTTGGGTTTTTGTTGTTCTTCAAATGCAGCGTGTTGGATTTTACTAAGCAGACATTAATTCAAATGAGAATTGGACCGTGGCAGCTTTGTAAGTTCATAAGATTGACTGAAATTGACAGGGCTACAAGCAGCAGTGGAACGGATTAAACTGTGGTGGGCACAAGTTGTAATGTATGCAGCTTGCAAAGATATCATGTGTGGGATGCAGGAAACCTTATTGCCTGTAAGTCCTTTTCAGAAGGATGTGGTTTTAATCGGAGAAATGTGCAGGGTTCTCTCAACCAGCACTCAGATCTTTAAACGGAGTTGCTAGAAACATTGTTCCTTGCCGAGTAAGTGAGTCTGTTCTGCTTCTGAGTGGTCGGTGGCCTGTCTCTCGTTCGCGGGGAGGGCGGGGTATAAATGCAATAAAATTAAATAAATAAATAAATGACAGAATCATAGAATCATAAAGTTGGAAGGGACTTCCAGGGTCATCTAGTCCAACCCCCTGCACAATGCAGGAAATTCACAAATACCTCCAGTGACCACTGTCCCATGCCCAGAAGATGACAAAAAACCTCCAGGATCTCCAGCCAAACTGGCCTGGAGAAAAATTGCTTCCTGATCCCAAAGTGGAGATCAGCATTTCCCTGGGCACGTAAGAAATGTCACAAGAACTAAGCACTGAGGCAACCCTTCCTGCCCTCCCTCTCGTGAACTGCCCAAGTTCACACAATCAGCATTGCCGTCAGAGGGCCATCTAGCCTCTGTTTGAAAACCCCGAAAGGAGGAGAGCCCATCTCCTCCCGAGGAAGCCGGTTCCACTGAGGAACCACTCTAACTGTCAGGAAGTTCTTCCTAATGTTTAGCGAAAAACTCTTCTGATTTAATTTCAACCCATTGGTTCTGGTCCGACCTTCTGGGACAACAGAAAACAATTCCATACAATCCTCTATATGACAGCCCTTCAAGTACTTGAAGATGGTTATCATATCACCTCTCAGTTGTCTTGGTACCTAGTGGCTAATGCCTACAATGACACTGCTAATGACTGGTTATACTGTTTCTTTTTACAAACCTAGTATCAGTTTGTGTGTATTTGCAATATATATATTGCAAAATATATATATTGTCTCTGTCTTCAGCAGGGAAACTGTCAGCTACTTCTTTGAATGAATAAAAACAAACCAAATGTGGAGGGAACCTCATAGGTGGGTGAAAAGAGGTGCTTCTCTCCACAGGCAGCCCTGTCTCCCTTAGAAACAGGAGATTCTCTGAAAACTGGAGTAGAGTCCCGTGTGGCTCAAGATACTTCCTGATGCCTATGGAAGGGCTCTTTATTCTGGATTCTGTGAACTGCTACCTTAGTATAGCGTAGTTCAGTAACTGGCTTCATGGGAGGACTGTTTTGAGGAGATGACAGATGATGTGTCAGGTCTCCCTTGTCTAAAGTCTGCTTCCAGCAAGTCCCATTATCACATGCCATGTAGCCCTCTTCACAAGTTTCTTGTCTCTGAATTTGCAATTGGAAGAGAGCAGCTGCTTCTCTCAGGTGCTGGGTTTGGCCCTGTTTCCTACAGTTGCTGATCCTTATCACAGTGATATACTGTGATATACTGGATAATTTATTTCTGGTATATCATGGAATATAAGGGGGTCACACAGAATTCTCAAGACGTCTTCCATCCAGGTGCAGACCAGACTCAGACATGCTTAATTTCCACAAGGTAGCTTTATCTTGTGCCCTCCAATAGCACCCAGGGATTTGCCCACAGAGTTCCTCATCAGACTCTATATAAATGGTACTTTAGAAGTAAAAAGTTAGAAAGTTTTGAACCCATTGGAGTATTTTATATATTTTTATTCAACAAAGTTTACACCTTGCCTTTGTGCCCTCAAAAGTGCCTCCAAGGCAGGCTAACAAATTAAAACATACATAATAAAATTACACCTTAACATCCATTAAAACCAACAAAAATACATAATTAAAACCAGAGCTAAAATATATACAAAAACATCACAAATGATAATTAAAACATTGGTCAGGAAGGAGAGATCACTGAAGGAGTGCCAAACGAAACAAACAAAAAGCAGGTGAAGGCTGGTGGAAGATGACAACAGAAAGGGACAGATGAATCTCCCTAGGGAGAGAGTTTTGGTATCACAACTGAGAAGGCACTAAACTCAGAAGACAGGAACACCTGAAGCAAGGCCTTCGAATATGACTGTAGTGGTCAGGTAGGCTCATAAGGTAGTAGGTGGTCCTTCAGTTGCTCAATGACTGACTCAAATAACCCTAAAAATATTGGGGGATGATCCCTCAGGGAAATAAAGTACAAACTGAAGTTGTTTCATGTTAATAAAATGGCACAGAGTGCGGGCAAGCTTAAACCTCTGTCCCTCCTCATTCCACAGTCCTGATCAGAACTGAGCACCTGGACACCAGATTTTTGAAAGGATGAAGAAACACTGGGAGCTCCATTCATGAAACTCCTAGCTTCTGTGTAGTTGAGCATTCCTTCTCCAACATGGAAAAAGTTAGGAAGATACAAAAAAAATTTTTTTAGTATGGCATGTTAGACTTAATTATAGAGCTCTATTGGTGAGGAACTACTGAATTACCACAGTTCAGCACTGAGTGGGTGCGGCAAGAAAGAAAGACGCTCAACAGATCACAAATGTTCCTTGCAAGTGTGGACCTCCCCTTTTGCCTTTAAACACATACACAAATCAGATTAGCCTCTAATTAAGTGAACATGCAGTGGTTGTTTAGCAGTTGTCGTGCATCAGCAGTGCTTAAAGGAAAACGAACAGAGCTGAGTTTTGAGAGCAAATAACCCAATTTTTCAACTGTTGTTTCGGCAGCAAAAGTAACATTTTGGTGTCAGAAGGGAGGGTTTATGTGTTTTCCAAACAAATTCTACAACTAATCTGCATTTGTCAGTGGAATATTGCTTCACAGTTTCTGAATTGAGCCTCATTAAGGTAATCACTTTTACTTCAATATCAGCATAATGTATTCATTACAAACCCTCAAACTTGGTTCATTGTGCTTAAATTAAGTTTGTTTGAATTAATGATGCTGCTGTCCCACACTGCGGAGCCCTATTTAGTATACTGCGAAGAGGGGAGACTTTATGCAGTGTTCAACAGTGTGTTGAAACAGCTTTTGATACTTCTTGGCGATGCCATTGGTCAGTGGTTTGCAAACATTTTATGAAACGTCTGTTTAATCAAGGAACATTAACTTGTTGGGCTCCTTCAGATACTTCAGATGCCAAAAATGAAAGTGGCTTTCATTTACTTTAAATATAGGATAATTCTTTCCTTATTTTTCTTGATTTCTCTTTTGAGTAATTACACACATTCTTTTTCTGTTTTTCAAATGTAGGCTGCCGATCAAATTAAAAAGCTGTATAATCTTTTCCTGAAAATTGATGCCACTCAAGTTGAAGTGAATCCCTTTGGTGAAACTCCAGAAGGACAAGGTATGAAACTGCGGAAGGAAGAAAAAGAATCTGTATAGTAATCTGAAAGAGAAAATCACATTCTCAGTCAGTTCATCTGGAAATTAAGGGGTGGGTCAGGTTAAAACAGACATAAGGTTTTCACATCTTCTGACCCTGACTGGGAGTATGTGTCAGCTAACTCTGCCATGGCTTGGAATGTGTAGGAGTTCACCTCCCTCTCTTCGCCTTCCCTTGTTACTGCACTTATCTCCCCGGGTGTCCCTGAGGCTGTGAGTGCTTCTACCCTGCTCTTCCCGCTGGGAATCTAATGGCTGGGTTTTGGCCCACGCTTGGTAGAGCTTGCTTATTGGCTTCGTAGTATCAGGGGGTCTCCTTTGAAGGGGGTATATCCCAAGGGGCCCTCGCTTCTCCTGCCGTTCCTGACACAAGAGTTCATGGTGTCTCAAGTACTTTCTCTCTCAATAAACTGAATCTACTGAAGACCTGGTGTTGAGTGTGATTGACTGGTAACCCTGACAGTATACCATGGCTTAACACACATTGTCCTCCTCTCTGCTGTGCAAAAGTTCCACTTTCTTGATTGTGCTGTTCAGTTGTTATGGTTTATTAGTGTTAACCACGGTTAACAGGATTGCCTGGTAGCCATACTTTGAAACTAGTGATGCGACAAAGTTTCCATATAATGAGGTCATAATGTAAACGTGCACAGCATGTAATATTTGTTTTATTTTACAAATCAGACAGTCTTAACCTGAAACTTCCCCTGTCCATAATTAATCATGATACAATCCCCCCCCCTTTTTGTTTCTGCATGGTTGTGGCATTTATAGATAAGGCAACTGAGACCATACCCACTGTTGGATACACTCTTGAAACCTAATTAATTTTTCTACCTTTCTTCAGACTTGATGAGAACCTGATATTCCTTTCTAATAGCTGAAGTTTTTGGAATGGCTTTGTAACTTGCCAAACAATGGTCCTACTTGGTCTGCTGCCCAATAACGTTATCATAATCATGGCAGTGTTAACACAGGTACTGCTGTCTACCTGTTTTGATGCTATACTCCCAAGCATCACAGACTACATATACAGAAAAACATTATGAGCCTGGGTACAACTCACCTGTGTATGGAGGAGTCAATCCAACTGGTCCAAATGATTCAAATGGGAAGAGAAAGTTCAGGTTTCACTGTTGAAAGCCCACTTCACTGCTGTTCAAATGCAGTGGTGTTTAGGAGTGTATAAGAAAAAAATTGATTGACTTCGGATTTGGGTACTTTTGACTGGAAAATATTTGATATTCCAGAATATTCCCAAATACCAGTATCGGTATTTTGCTGATATTCAGGTTAATAGAAGGGAAACCCGAATATATTTGGCTCCATTATACCCTATGGGGACTGCAGCAACTTTGCAACTCAACCCAGCAAGCATTTAAACTTTAAATCCCTGCTGGGAGAGCTTCTTCTGCAAGGTGGTTTAAGCTGCCCTGCAGAAGAAGCTGTCCCCAGGATCTGTGCAGGCAGGGAGACCCCTCCCCACCACACAGACCCAATGCCCTGGCAAGGCTTCTTTTGTTTAAACCACCCCACAGAAGAAGCCGGTCTTGGTATCTGTATGAGTGGGGAGGGAGAGCCCTCTCTGCCACACAGAACTGGCTGCTTGGCAGGGCTTTTTCTGCCGGGTGGTTTAAATTGCCCCGCAGAAGTGCGGAGGGCTCTCTCCCCACATGCAGACTTGGCTGGGAGAGGATAACTTGAGGCAGTGGGAGTTCTGAGCTGCAGCCACCCCAGTCAATCCTGGGCTTGCTCGTATATCTCAATTTAAACCAAACTTCCAGAGGAGCCATCCAGCCCTCCCTTTCTCTCAGGAGTCATGTTGCAAGTGTGGCACAGCTCTAGGGAGGTGATTGAAGGGGTTTAAAGTTTAAATCTCTTTCCTTCACTTGTCGTGCCCAAATAAAAGCTGAATAATATTTGATATGGGGGGGCTTTGGTAGCCGATCTCTGATCTGGATTAGACTGAATAAATACTTAACAAATATTGGTAAGGTATTTTTCGGGTCTTTGTTTGGCTCAGTATATACCAAGTGCACACCCCTAGTGGTGTTGAGTTTGTAGGTGTAATCTGTCCCATTGTAAGAACAGTTTAGTGGGAATGAGGCTCAGTGAAGAGATCTGAGTAGGATTCTGAGTAGACTTGCTTAGGATTGCTCTCTGACAGTGCAAACTGAAGCAGTTACACCCTCTGAGGCCTGTGGATTTAGAAGGCTGTAACTCTGTATAGAATGCACTGCTAGTTTCTCTACAAGAGATCTTTTTACTTGCTCTCTAGTAAGTTATTTGTTTAAGCATTATATTCATTTAAGCAGGGCTCTAGTCGGGGGGGAGCTCTCAGGTACGGAGCTCCGGAAGAGAACCTCTAGGGGGCGGGGCGGTCACGTGGTGAAGCCCTGCCCCCTTCTTTACCCCGCCCTCTGCTTCGATCCTCATTCCGTTTGGGAATGAGGATGAAGCAGGAGGGTAAGTAGCCGGGCCTTCTGACACACTTCCGGTGATGTCAGGGGGTGTGGCCTTCTGTCACTTCCGGTGATGTCAGGGGGCATGGCATATGCAAATAAGTTATGCTAATGAGTTATGCTAATGAGCTCCGGCAGCTCTTTTTCTACAACAAGACCCCTGCATTTAAGCATTATATTCTTGAATCCAAAGCACCTTCCATCTATTACTTTGTTTTGTTTATGCATTTCCTTAATTTTTTTTCCAAATTATGTGTAGGAAAATTATGATGAGGGTCCTTGTTTATTATTTTGTGTAACTAGGAAACTGCAGGGTGTTGGTGGGTGAAGGCTTATATTAATTTATATCTAAATACTGTAGTGGTACATTGAATGCAATATTATAGTTTTTTTATTAAAAATAAAATAAAATAATAATTATTATTGAACAGTAGGAGTTCATATGGTAGCCAAATCACAAGAAATATGGGAATGAGACGAAAATAGTACAGTGGTTTTAAATATAGCATCTGGACTGTTGAATCAGTTTATTGGGTTTTCAATTTATAAAAATGTGTGGAGTATGAAAATTTGTTCTTTCAGCTGGTGTGGTAGCCCAGTGAGCAGCCCTCCAGAAGAATGAGTTCACTTGAGGAGCCAAAGGGTGTTTATATATAAGCAGTGGGGGTTTTGTAAATAAAAAAGTGCCACTGTTCCATGAAGTCCACCCTTCCTCTGCAGATTCCCACTAGGCTCTCCCTAAGGGTTCATTCTCTTTTTCTTTGGCTGAGTGGAGTACACTGGCGCACAATGACCAGGACTTGGGAGAGTCCATAAAAAAGTAGTGGTACTCACAT
This sequence comes from Gekko japonicus, assembly GCF_001447785.1. Classification (NCBI taxonomy): domain Eukaryota; kingdom Metazoa; phylum Chordata; class Lepidosauria; order Squamata; family Gekkonidae; genus Gekko; species Gekko japonicus. The sequence goes on along the minus strand of NW_015174327.1, from coordinate 216,658 downwards.
TGGTGAGTACCGTCACACAAAAGCCCTGTTTGTAACTATACAAACAAACAAATATAAATAGATAATATATAAAAAATTAAATCTGAACAACATGGGAAAAAATCTTCCTAAATAAAAGAAACCCTTAATTGATTCATCATGTAAAATATTTTTTATGTATTTTAGTTTCTCCCAAACCCCAAATGTTAGTGTTCTGTTGTAGCCCATTTAATCAAATAGTATTAATTGTGTCCAGTAGGGTTTTTTTAATCTAGTAAATCAATCTAGAAAAGTGACTGACCATATTAGTGAATTAAACACAGTGTTCAATATTTTAGAGTGAAATTCTTTCCTTACTTAATGGCTCTCTCAGAAGCCACAGATATTTGGTGATGTAGACAAGTTGCATTTTCTTTTGCCTTGGGGGTTTATTTCTTTGGATACAGAACAAAAGAAATATAGTAGAGTGACTTTTTTAAAAAGTCATTAAAAATTCATTGACTGTACCACATGACATTAATTCAGAGATTGAATTACAGTCATGATCAAGTGTATGTTTGTTTTCCAACTATAATGTACAATAGTCAAATTAAACTGAATTATGGGGGGAAATGATTAATGACCCATAGTTATATTGTTTCCTCTGTACAGAAGTGCCTTTCTGCTTCGCACTTCCTCCAAAACCCTTACAGCATTTTAGATAGATTTGCAGCACAAGCAGTACAAGAAAGAAGCAAATATTATTTGTAATTTTCATACCCTACCTTACAGTTGGATTCTAGATCATCTGGGATATACTGGCAGCATACAAATGAAGGATGGATTCTTGTCCTCATGGAACATATACTCTCCCTCTATTGAGAGTTCAGTGGAATGTATATGTATGATTAGGTATGGGCATGAACCAGAAAAATGTGGTTTGTGTTGGTTCGTGATTCGTGGCCTTGCAAACCCCATTGAAAGGGACCGCAGTTTAGTCCTTTTATATTGGGGTTTGCAGAATGAGCAAAAAACGACTGAGTGATTTTTTTTGTACTATCTTGTGCAGTCTCTTTATATTTTTAAGTCCCCTCATTTTACATTTTAGATCCCCTCAACCCTCAGCTGTTTTTGTGGCTTTCGCAGGGAACAGAAAGCAGGGATTTAAAGGGACTCGGAGTCCCTTTAAACCCCTTTTTTTCTGTTGTATCCAGGAACTGCCACAAACTGCTTTAAAAGTTCATGGAAGTTGGTGATGGTGGACCCTTCACAAACTTCAGTTTGTGAACCAGAAACAGGGCAAAATTTGTGAAGAATTTTGCTTCGTGGTTCGGTTTGTCCTCATCCCTATGTATGATTGCAAGTGGTCTGTCAGCCCTAATACTTGGAGAGGGATTGTACACCAAGATCCAGACCTTAGTCCACAGGTATCCATGGGCAGCTGGTATATTGCATTTGACTATAAGCCTGGGACAGTTACTGGCATTATACATTTACATCTGGATCTCAATGCTGATAAAAACCAGTAATGTATATCCTTCAGTAATAATCTAAATTACATTGGATGCTCCATATTTGGATCTACATGTGCAGCATTCCAGTCACTGGGCTGGAATTTAGCTCAGGAAGGAGACAGGGGACTTCACTCGACCCTCTTCTTACCTGCCCCATAACCTCTGCCACATAGCGTTTGACCCTGAGATCCCCTCAGCCCCCAGCATCAATTTTTCAGGGGTTGCAGGTGGATCCTGGGAAAGGCAGGAAAAGCTTGTCAGATTCTACTCTTAAAGCATGTTCCCAGTCTAGTCTGGAAGGAGTATATATGAATGAAGAACTCTTCACTGCTGCAGACCTCCCATACTGGTTTGTGGCTTCTGCATCAGACTCAAATGATAATTTGCTTAGTCTGTATTTTTTATCACTACTCATAAATCCTTTCTTTAAATTATTATTCTTTTTTTAACAAAGATAGCTGTTGTTGAAGAAATGTGTGAAGGAACGGTGGGAAGTATTTGAAGAATGGTATGCTGTCAGATAATTATGTAGAATTCAGTGGAAGCTTTATGGGATGGCTATATGTCTATTTGCCATCTATAGCAGCAATATATGTCAATTAAAATAATCTGACACATTGTGGGATTTCATGTGTAAAAGCTTAATGGGTGGATCCAGCCATCTTTTACACTGGTGAAAAAGGGATGAAGGATTCCCTTTTGTCAGCCAAAAAAAGGCTATGCTACTGATCATGAGCCATTTTGGTATGGATAAAAGCCATGTTGGACAGAGACTGTAATAAGGAAGGGAATGGGGTGAGATCTGCATGAAAAAAGCGGGTTGGAATAGTCCTTGTGATCCACACTGCAACTGCAATACAACACTGGAAGGAAGAGAAAGAATGGGAGAATTATGACTGGACTCGGAATCTGAGGAATCTGAATGTCTGGGATGGAGCTGTAATTGATGATAAGACTGAAATACTTTTGATGGGTCCATACTCTGGGAGTCAGTAATAAACTGGAGCTAGATTCAAGTCCAGTAGCACCTTAGAGACCAACCAGATTTTGGGGGTATAAGCTTTTGACAGTCGCAGGTGGACACTGTGTTTCCAGAACTGTCTGTTGTACATCCCACAGGTGAGAATCTGTCAGAAGGGTTGGAATAGCTGCAGCTGTCATACACCGGTCACTGATCATGGTTGTCTGTTTTGTTTAGATTTTTATTTATGTAAAACATTCCTATGCCATCATTTCTGCTTAAACTCAAGATAGATAACAATATAAACAATGTGCAAGAATAGGAAAACATAGGTAATAGCCCCTGGGTACACTAAATAGCATGACCAAATATGTACTTACTATATTTTATTTATGTACTTTATTTATTTATTCATTTTTGGATTTATATCCCGCCCACCCCAAAGGCTCAGGGCGGCTTGCAATGAGGCATACTTACTACATTTTGATTTCCCTCTTTCTCCAAGGAGCTCAGGGCAACATCTCACCCCCCCCCCTTTTATTTTTACAACTCTGTGAGGTAATCATTCTTACAGTTGGTGAGTGGCTCAAAGTCACTCAAATGCATAAATATTTTAATTACACAGTTAAAATAATCTCTGGTCACAAAACAGCCTGTTCAAATAAAGGACCGTATCATCATCATCATCATCATCATCATCATCGGACCGTATCATCATCATCATCATCATCATCATCATCATCATCATCATCATCATCATCATCACGATTGTCATGGCCTTGCGGAAGAATGTTGTGTTACTTAAAGGCTCTCACATGACCTCACAGATGACAGTTCATCCATGGGATTGTGAGTCCTATTTCTCTGGTGGAGAGTCATTCTGAATCCTTTCCTCATCTCTCCATGCCTGAAGAACAGATTTGACCCTAAAGAATGCCACTGGCCTTATATTTCTTTAATATTTCTTAATCTCTATGACCAGTGATTGTTTGCCCTTTCCGTTGCTCTGGCATTAAAAAAAAAAAGCTCCAAAAATCCTAGAGCTATCTAAGAACCACTAAGCACTTTTTTATTTCTCCTCATTTGCCTTTTAAAGTCACTATACATAGAGCAGTCATAACAGACCACAGATTAGTTTAGCTGTCCTCTCCCCCCTTCTTTTCATTTAGCATAAACTGTTGAATTAGCAATCTTATGAACATCATGTCCCTGCCCAAATAACAACAACAAAACATTTCTATGAATATAAGTGATGGCGCTTGCTCGGATATTTGTTCAGAAGGGGGGGAAATCATTTGTATAATCTATCATGCATGTAACGGCATTCTTTTGAAGATGGACTCTGTTTTATAAATATGAATAGTGGCATTTCTATTCCATACACAGTACTGCTTTTATTAAAGGCGAATTTTCTGTAGGGATGAAATTTCAGTAGTGAAACTGTAATGTTTTGTATTCTCCCAGATGCCTTGTTGATAGTGTTGACATGGGTTGGAGGCAGGGATCGGGTAGGTTATGTTCTCTGGCCGACAGGAGGATGCAAAGTCTGTTGCCATCGTTGCAGACAGCAGGAAAGAATCATAGAATTGGAAAGGGCCATACAGGCTATCTAGTCCAACCCCCTGCCCAATGCAGGACCAGCCTAAAGCATCTCTGACAAATATTTGTCCAGCCTTTTCTTAAAAGCTGTCAGTGAAGGGGAGCTAACCACCTCCCTAGGCAGCTGATTCCACCTTTGAACCACTCTGACTGAAAAAGTTTTTCCTAATATCCAGCCAAAACCTTTCTGCATGTAATTTAAACCCATTGCTTCGGGTCCTATCCTCTGCTGCCAACTGGAACAGCTCCTTGCTCTCCTCCAAATGACAGCCTTCCAAATATTTAAAGAGAGCAATCATGTCCCCCCTCAGTCTCCTCTTCTCCAAACTTGTTGCAGGTTTGATCCAGTTGCTCCAATTTATGTACTGAGCACTTTATGCCAAGAGATTTCGTATCAAGGCTGGCCTTTCAGTGATAAAGGTGTTGACCCTGCTTAAGATGGCAGATTGGTCCATTCACACCCTCATACACTTTCACTGAGATGATTGTAAGAGATTGTTGAGTACTGTGATTAAATGAATTGGCTCCTGCTCAACCATGTACAAGTCTTGAAAGTTGTGTGCTGGAAGGCCCTTGCCCTGTAGCCCAACTGCTGAAGCTGTTCACATAGATCTGGACTTGAGCAGTACAGGATGCAAGAAGGGTATTTTGGAGTTGGCAACTGGAGATCAGCATGCATCAATGTCTCTTCCCCCCCCCCATACTCCAGGATGCTTTAAACTGCTTGAGACTTTGCAGCTAAGAGAATCCTTGGGGGATTAGCTAGGATTAGATAGTTTCATCCAAACTTTTAGTGTCAAAGGGAAGAATTACAAATCACGCAAGCCCTGGATATGGAGGCAGTCAGGGTTGGGAGCCTTTGCTTCATGAGTGCTAGGATACTATAATATACAAGAGGGAAGACCATGAGACTTATGAGGAGGATCCCATCTCCCCGCCCTATCACAACTCCAAGCCCCACCATTTACCTTGGAGCCTGGCTGCAGCAACGGTGATGTCTGGGAGCCACTTTGGGCCCGGAGCAGCTGCCAGTGTTTACCATTGCTACTACTGGGCCCAGAGAGGCTGGGCTCCACCAGCACAGTAACCACTGAACTCTGCCACAGATGCTGTTGTGTCACTCTCGGGCTCCCAAAGGTAAGGGGGGAATTTAACCCCCCATGTATTGACACCCCCCCATGTATTCTTTAGCATTTCACATTTTTCTGCAAACTTAGGGGTCCCCCAAGTTTGCATAAAAATCTGTTCGGGGTATCCTCAGATGGGACTGCACTTGAGAAATAGACATATCTATATATCTAATTCCAACAGAGGGCACCTTGTGCGGATACTTATTTCCACTAACAGGAAGCTCACTCTCCCCCAACAGCTTTTCCAACATAGTCAGTAGACTTCCTGTGTCTGCAGAAAAATCCAAGAAGTAAAAAAATCCCTTAAGGGAGGGTTGAATCCCCCCTAATACCTTTTGAAATGGCCTCTGCAGGGATCTAACTCCAGGCATCAACGGTGAGAGAGATTAGAACGTTCAGGGCGGGGGGGGGAGGCTTCTAACTGGCTCTGTCAGTAAAAGGGTGGGGGAAGGGCCCTTTCCTGGCTTCTTTT
>NW_015174327.1:201786-210724 GCF_001447785.1 Gekko japonicus | reverse complement strand
CTCAGTGGGGTACAATGTCACAGAGTCCACCCTCCAAAGCATCCATTTTCTCCATGGGAAGTTATCTCTGTAGTCTGGAAATGAGCAGGAATTACAGGGGATCCCCAGGTCCCACCTGGAGGCTGGCATCCCTAGGCAGCACCTCTGGGTGACTTGATACCACCTGATTTGCATGACTCAAGTAGGCCCAGCTGCTTGCTACTGTTCATCAGCAGCCACCCTATGAAACCCAGTGCGGTGCATCAGTTAGAACTTCAGATTAGAGTCTCCAAGAACCAGGTTCAGATCCCCATCTTGTGTTGGAAGCTGACTGTGTGATTTTGGACCAGTCACATACTTTCAGCCTAGCCAACCTCACAGGGTTGTTGTGCAGATAAAAAGGAGGAGAGAATAATGTAAGCTGCTTTGGTCCCCACTGTGGAGAAAGACTGGAGGCTGTGGGGGAGGGGTGTGGAGATGGAAAGTTGAAGACAGAGAGGCAGATAAAGGTAGGTTGGCTGTTGGGTGGGAAGGAAATTGTGTTGCCAACTCCAAGTTAGCAAATTCCTGGACATTTGAGGGGTGGAGCCTGGGGAGGGTGGGATTTGAGGAGGGGAGAAACTACAGACCAGTATAATGCCATAGACTCCAACCTCCAAACCATACATGGAGGAGAGAGAGAAAGAAAGGGGGGGCAGAAGGGAGAAAGAGTATGAGAGAGGTAGGGGGAGACAGGAGGAAGCAAAGGCGTGAGGAATAGGATAACCATCCCGCAAGTTTCTTGCCGGTCTCCACTTGTAGAGTACTAAAACCATAGAAGTCCAGTCAGGTCACTTTCCCTTTTCCCCTAATTGACCATTGACCTTTCCCCCCAATTACGATTGAGACTATTTGCCTCTTAAAGAACAACAAGCATGCTTTGGGACATTTCTTTATTTTCTTTTTTCTTTTAACAATTTCAGTCGTTTCTCCAGTATGCAGAAGCCTCTGTTTTTCTGAGATTGTCCTGATGTTTTTTACCCTACTGGTTATCCTGGGTCTACCAAGCAGTACACTATGAGGAGTGCATCAGCTGGAACCCAGTGAGAGCATGAAGACTGAAGAGCCTTTATGTGATGCCAGTTAGACAAGCAGAAGGGCATGGGGATGTGTCTTGTTTTGTTGACTTTCTCAGACTGTTTTAATGTTGGAACCCCTCACTTACTTGGAGATTTAAATTTGCCAGATGACAATCCTGCCTGTGCTAATCACATCCAGATTCAGTCTCTGCTAAATTTAAGCAGTGAAAACAGTCATTCCCCTAAAGGCAATGTTCATTTTGGCTCTGTACCATATTTGTGTGTGTTAAATAAGCAAAATAAAGCTTTGCAGTGGAATTGGTTTTACAATTCTCCTGTGTACATGGCGTAAGACTTAATTTAACATTAACAAAAATGTGTGCTTCATCTGAAAGCTGTGTTATGTCACTGCTGGAATATCCTTTGGAGATAGTGAGGACAAGGGGCGGGACCCGCGATACTTGCGGGGGGGAGGGACCTCCACACATGAGGCAGAGGAGGAAGCAGGAGGAGGAGGTAATTTCCCCCCCATCCCACTGGTTCCCCCTGTCTCCTCCACCCCCCACCCCCCGCTCGATCTCCCCCCCTTGCCTCTCTCTGCGCGGGCCTCGCTGCTCTCTTCCCTCCCCCTCCGAAGCGGCGGCGGCGGTGAGGGAGTTTGCAGGGGACACTCTGTCACTTTTGGGGGGGATTTAAGTATCCCTCCGATATTTTTTCCGGGTTTTTAGATTTTTGTGCACACCTGGGGACTGCCCCAAGTGTGCACAAACATCTCCCTCCCCCCCAGGTGCCCCCGATGTGCAGAAATAAGTATCCGCACGCAGGGGGCATGTTCGGTATTAGATATATAGAAATATAGAAGTCTCATTTGTTAGATTTGGTCTTTAGAGAGTTTTGTGTATTTTGTTTAGTTTGAAATATCCTCCCTGTCAGTGGTGCACTCTCAGCGAGTTGTAAAATTTAAGCCGTGGCTCATAAATGCATTAAAATCCATAATCAAAACAGAATCAATAAAACCATTATAAAGCAACCCATCACTGAAAAATGTTAAACTCTAGTATAAATAACAAAGCTGTGCTTTGCTTCCTAAAAAATGAACAATCTTCAGTTTGGATATAACTTTTTCCACAGGAAAAGAAAATCCAAAATAGTTGTGAATGGGTCCCCTTCTGCTTGAATTGTTTTAAGATCACTAATTGAAAGTGTCCTCTATGAATATTTCACACAAAAAAATGTCCTTCTCCAAGAGTTCTAAATTGGTGCATGCTTGTTCTCCCAAGGGTGGAGCCAAGTAGATATCAACACATTTCTCAAGGAACTGCACTATGCCATTTTTCCTTCCATGTACATAATGTGTCCTGACACCCTGGCCACTGATATGGCTGATGGAACGTGGTCAGATTTTTCTCAGAGGGAAGGACTGTTTTCCCCCCCTTAAGGTCACAACATGCCAGCCTTCCATGATGAAGGTGAGCTGCAGACAGAGCCAGTCCATTATTGTGTAAATTATAGTCTCATTTAAACAAAACAAAAAAGTCGTTTTCACCTGGAGAGAGGATGTGTGAAAGTACAAAATGTGCCAATATGGTTGCTTTTGTTTGTTTTTAACTCCATATATTGTTATTCAGAATGGTGAATTGGAAACCCAGTCTTGCCAGTACATAAGCATATCCTCAGAGAGATGTATAAAGTACCTATAAGAACATTTGAGCCACGTGCAGAATATGGGCAACTATGCAATCATATTACGTTAGTAACATTAATAATTCTTGGATCATGATATTGGTCTTGCTGCTTTGCTTGAGAATTCCTCTGGATACTCATTTATTTTTAGATGCAGTTCAATCCTGTGGGGGTTTTTACTTCACCAGCCAGAAACACAAACTATTTAAAGTTTTCAATCCCATTGGTTTCAAAGGAAAAGTTAAGCATATGTTTAAATATTTTCCACTTAAATCTACGGGTGTCGTCTCTATAGTACATATGCCATCAACACTTTTCTGTAAGTCAAGATTTGCTTGCAGCATATATGGAAATGTCCACTTAAGCACTATAGAGAGAAGTCATAAGCCTACTCATGTCTTATTCAATGGAGCTTACTCTGAGGAAAGCTTCTTTGCATTGATAATCACCTAATATAAGTCAGTTAATACAACAGTTAAGGATTTTCATTTGAACACAGAATGCTAACTTTGTGGCCTCAATACAGATTAATGCAGAATGAAGAATGTTCTGTTGATTTTTGTTTTATGTCATTACTTTCATTATATAGAGGTTTGAAGGCACTACACTAGCTTTGCAGACTCTGATGTCCAGTAGGCCCATGGACTATTAATTTTTGATGTTTGCAGTTCTTGTTCATATAATTCAGCCGAATACCTAGCATCGCTTTCTCAGACTACTAGAATCTACATTGTCAGTGCTAAAGAGTGCAATAGCTGCCATTAACTCAGTGCCAGTTCTTTTCAGATTTTTGAGCTATTATTTGTAATGTCCTAATCTTGCTTCTTTTTCTCATTTAGTTGTGTGCTTCGATGCCAAGATAAACTTTGATGACAATGCAGAATTCAGGCAAAAAGACATATTTGCCATGGATGACAAGTCTGAGAATGATGCTTTTGAAAATGAAGCTGCCCGTTACGACTTGAAGTATATAGGCATGGATGGAAATATTGCATGTTTTGGTGAGCAGAAAAATATTCAGATCCACACTAGATTCAAAGGTTGACATTACCACACCCTCAAGGCAACCACTGGCCAGTCTGGCATACTTCTTTTCAGTCTGAGAAGAGCTGTGATATGTATGATATGGCCATTCAAAGGGGAAAAATCCCAACAAATTGCACAAACCATTCTCAATCCCTTGTGCATGTTTAATGTAACCGTGGATCTTGTTCTCCATAATTAAGAGTAACAGCTTAACATACTGTTGGGCAAATTGTCCTCAGAAAGCCACACTCAAATCTGAAGTTCAAATATGAGTCTCATGTTAAAGTTCCATGTGGTCAATATCATGGGCATATTATTCCCATGAACGAGGCAGATAACAAACATCATTTGTACTCACATTGTTTATTCTATCCCTGTGTTTCTGAAATTGTCACCAGTTAACTTATTGTGACTTTATCCCTAGTGATGAGTGATGGTTATAATTCAAATTTAGATCTGCAGTCTTGTTAGCTAGAATTTCTTTTTAATGGAAATTTGCACTCGTCATCATGGAACCTGTTGTAGTGTGGTTGCAGGGTTCACGCGATGCAAAGACGACAGGACACAAGTCTGCAGGAACTGACTGACTCTCAGCTTCCCAGCGTTTATTTATAAGCTTAGTTTTCCCCCATTTCCCCCCCTCCAGCCAGGAGAACAGTGGATCTGCACTGCTCTCCTACAACCTGTGCAGTCCCACATAGGACTGTGCACGTGTAGTGCCCATGTCTGACTGCACAGGTGACTACTCAATGAACTACAGTTATAGGTAAGTGCAACCATGCTTTCTCAAGAGAGACAATGTGCACCAGTGGATTGTACAGTGCACGCTGCTGGTGTAGCTGCTAGTCTTCAAATATTTGTAAGATGCAGAGGAAGATGGGAGAATAAACCATTTGTTTATCGTACAGGCAAGCATTCATGCATGTGTGTGTGTGTGTGTGTGTGAATTCTGAGTCACATATATTGGGAGTGAAGGGCATGAGTCCAAAACTCAATCACATATATAGTCATTATGTTGGGAGAACCTGATATTAGACTGTAAGTCATCTAGGTGGAGTAGGGTTTGTGTTCTGTGAGAGAATTTGGCAGTATCTGTCCTACCTACCTATACATCCATTTTAATCCTGCCCTTTCTCTAAAGAGCACAGAGTGGTAACGTGTTTTCCCCCTCCCAACTCAATTTTGTTCTCCCAACAATATTGTAAAATAGGGTGGTCTCTGAGACAGTGAGTGCCCAGTCTTCCCGACTATGCTTCAAGGCTGAGTGGGAATTTGACACTGTAACCGCAGCACCAAACGTGCTTTTGAATAAGCCTTGAAAAAACCACCACACGCTATGGCTATTTGTGCAACAGTTGCTTATTTGATTTTAAAATATTTTTCCTCTTCTGTGTGATAATGTCAAACAAACTTGTATTGTTTTTCTTGTATGTTAAAATTTTCATTCAGACTCTTCATTATTAGAGTAAGAGAGGACATTTCCTCAGGAAGAGAGCGTAGGCATTACATTTCATTCATTATAAACAACCACATTTCATAGAACTATCCATTTAAATTCAGAATTGATGTGTTCAGTGTCACTTTATGCATAAACCATTCAAGTGGTAAAAAAGAGAAGGTCTTATAGATAGTGATGGAAATTCCAAAGGCCACCCCAAGGGATTTGTGGGCTGTTTTGCAGGCATTGGGGTACCCAGTCTTTCAGATACTCCATAAGCTTTGCTGGTGACTGCTCCTGAATCTTCCCCCATGACTTGAAAGTAGTGTGCAAGGGGCTGTTTTTTGGAAGTAGTAATTCAATTTCTAACTTTCCTCTCTCCACATAGCAGTTCCATGCCTTTACCCTACCTTTCCCCCACAAGCAAGGACTCAAGGCAGGTGAAAACCAGGGGTCACCAACATGGTGCCTGTGAGCACCGTGGTTCCTGTCAACATTCTTTCCTGGCACCCAGCAAGTATTTTTAGAAAGTGGGTGGGGTCTCTGGCCTATGGAGATCTGATTGGCTGTTTCAGTTGGAGCTGCTACCAATGTTGGTTTTATTCTCTCTCCCTCCTCTTTAGTCTCTCTCACTCCTCTACCCCAATTTTTTGTTGTTGTGAAGCTGGAATTTACAAATTGCACTTTGTTGACTAGCACTGCCCCTCTGCTCTGTCCTGGCTGCAGAGATTAAAAAGAAGGGATTGCCCTTAATGTGAGGTGAGCAAGAGTTAAGAAGCAAACATACCTTGGTTTATGCGCAAGCCATGTTACTTATATTTAGTAGACTAGAGTTTGTTGAACAAACCACGGTTTATCTTGATGTCTGGATGCAGTCTTGCTCATTTTGATTTGCACACAGAGCCAGTGCAAGAGAGAATGGAAGGATACCCTCTGCCTCTCTTTATCAGAACTCTGTTTTCCCTGAACTGAAAGAATATGAGGGCCAGGAGGCAGAGGCAGGCTATCAAGCCACTTCTCTGAATGTCCTCCATGCTCCAGTAGGAGTTGCCAGAGATCGCCATGACTTCCAGGCATGGGCACACACACACACACACACACACACAAATGCAAAAATAAAAAAATGAACTCTGTGTTGAAGTAGCAAGTTATATGAACACAGGTTTTTATGGTCTTTGAGCACGAGCTCTGCTGAAATAGTTGGAGGTTGTGGAGGAACAAAATTTGTTGGTGTGATCCCTTATGGTGCCAGCCAAAGCACGTTACATTAGAAGTATGTTCCGTTGAAATCCATGGCACCTGTAGCAAGCGTAATTTGCTGTGGGGTGTACTTTGCTTTGTAGTGGTATGTTTAAACTACATTTATCTTTCATAAGTCTGCATTTTGCCATTTACAAATTCACACCTCTAATTCTCTTAATTACAGTCAATGGAGCCGGGCTTGCTATGGCAACCTGTGATATAATTTACCTTAATGGTGGAAAGCCTGCCAATTTCCTGGATCTAGGTGGAGGCGTGAAGGAAGCGCAAGTGTATCAAGCATTCAAATTGCTCACTGCTGATCCCAAGGTAAAGCCTGTTGTCTTTGCACAGAAAATTTTGTAATGCAATTATACACTGTCTTCCCGAAGCCAAGAATGTACTTAAAATTCTGAACTGTGGAAACAGTACTTAATGCAGCAGTTTTCTGCAGCTGTGGTAGTTAACTTGCCCATGCCTCATCCATTAAAACTACTTCAGTCACTTACTTCCTTAGCTTTATTGTGAAGAGTCACACCTCGAGCTAGAAAAAAGTGATCTGCTTACTTAAGCTGCCTTTGGGGTACTCTGGCAATATGGATAAATGTACAGCCCCATCTGCTTCAGAGCGTTAATCCGAGTCACGTTGAACTAGCTGGATGGAGATACGCCTCCCTATTTAAGGCCATCAGTTGTTCCTCACAGCTGTAGCGTTCTTTGGGATCTTATTGTAACAAATCACTTTCTTCTGAAGTTGCCCCTTAGGACGGCCGTCTCAGGTTTACAAAATAACCCAAAGCCTTTCCTGGCATTCTGATTTGATTGTACCTCAGTTTCACTGTCTACCGTCTAAGCAAAGTGGAAGGAAGGACTCCTTTCACTGCCTCTTGAGCAGCCCGGGTGCCATTCACCGGTGGCAACCGGGAGTTTAGATTTTTTTTCCACCCATGTTAGAGAGGGAAGAATTGGATTACATCAAGCAATGTGCCAGTGAACCAAAAAAGGGGGAAAGATGCCAGGTGACAGCTTCATTGTCGTACAAAGCCCCTACACATTTCGCTTCATCAGGGGAATGAGAGAATTCACTTAGTGCTGAACCTTTCCACAGCAATTGAGTTCTGTTACTCAGTAACAGCTTGTATGAAGCTTGTACGGCAAAACGTGTAGGGGCTTGGCATGACAATAAAACTGTCACCCGGCATCTTTCCTCCCCTTTTTTGGTTCGCTGGCACTTCACCCATGTTAGTCATAGAACCCCCTCAAACAAACTTATATTCAACTGACAGTCTTTCTGTAGCAAAAAGGATCCAAGATAGTGTATATCCAAGCATTTTATGGTGCCCTGTTGTGCGGTGGTGGTATTCTTTTTTGTTGTTCTAATCTGCATCAATTTTATGTAATAACCCTGTTTTTTCCCTCATCTTCTCTTTTGGTGTTGCTGTTTTATTCTCCCACTGTGAAAGAATTGCTGTTTTTTCAGCCAGGAGAAAACACCTCTCTCTATTTGAGGTCCCCCCCCCCCCCGCCTTTTGTTCTCTTCCATTTTCTCCATTTTTAGAAAAACTTTCTCAGTTCTTGCTCCTGCTTTGTTTCCTGCTGCTTCCCAGAATCTGTCTGCTTTAAAGTTTCCCATTGGGTGACATGGACCTCCTCCCTCCCCCTCTCTCTCTCTCTCTCTTCCCCTCCCCCCTCCATTTCCTCTCTTTGTAAAATGTGGCCCTGCTAAACACCCTGTCTGCCCTTGGGCACCTTGCTAATAGGAATGTCAAGCCTTGACGCATAGGTACAATTGGTGCCTCTGGCTTTGTCCACTGTAGAGTTGAAATCAGGCAGAAATTATTGCCATCATCCTTCTCTTAAAGTTATTAACCTCTATTGCTTTGACTTGGTCCTTCCGCACTATTGTTCCCGTAAGTTTATATTCTGCGGCAGTTCCCTTTAAATGAGCGCTTTTTGAATGACTGGTCCCTTGGCACCACAGTGTGACTGATTTTAAGCTTTTTACCCTCTTGGCACTGCTGTGGCCATGGGTGAAGCTGCTTCCATGTCGACAGGCGATCGGAGAAATCGTGTCATTAGAGAAAGAGCTTTTACTTTTCAGTACTGAATTATGAACAACTAGGAGTAATGCCCGTTGTGGGAAGAAATACAACTGGATCTAGAAGGAAGCTCCAGATGAGTGTCCCAACTGTGGCTGGTGGGGCATCAGAGGGAAGTGGAAAATGGAGGGAGGCAAGCCATGTTTCTTTCCTTCTGCTTAGCTATAAGGCAGGGCTGTCTCAAGTCATTTTGCTGCCCCAAGTGGGTAGAATGGGAGGACAGCCTCATGGTAACAGATATGGTTCTCTCCACCTCTGACTTATTTTTTGAGGGAGAGGGGGGTGTTACACAGTGGCGGCTAAGGTAGAAGAGCACCTCCTCCTGTGCCATGTTTTCTGGGTTCCAAGGGTCTGGAAAGTAGTTCCATAGCTGATTACATGGTTGCCAACTCTGGGTTGGGAAATACCTGTAGATT
>NW_015174327.1:188376-200414 GCF_001447785.1 Gekko japonicus | reverse complement strand
AAACGACCAATGAGGATGCATATGCAAATAACCTCTGTGTTCTGACTGGCTGACCTCCTCCTGACTGGAGGAGGAACAGCAAACTATTTAGAATGTTGGAGGCAGGACTCAGGCAAAGCAGCCAGTGGATAGGGAGACCCTCTGAATGACAGATCAGAGAGTGAACTGATTTTGGAGCTTGTTGGAATGTTCAGGGGAGTCCATAACCAAAATAGAATTATATATACCGGAGGATATGTTAGGGGACGGGACTTAAAGGGGGATTTCCGAGGATACGTTGCTGTGGCTCAGTCTTCTATTGAAGATCGACATGCCTCAACCAAGCAGTGTTTCAGAAGAATTACAGATTGCCTTTTCTTCGTAATCATCTTTCCTTCCATGTAGTTTAAGGCCAAATGCAAATGGCTGGAATGTAATGATGGAGATTTTACCATTTGTTTGTATCGCTGAAAAAAGGGCAGGCAAGCCCTTTAAAGGCTGGGAGAGATGACTTCATTAGCAAGACAAGGTTCCTTCTCTGGATCAAAGAAAGCAGTGAGGTGCTGTTACAGCTGTCTCTTTGAGCCCTGAAGGGCCATGCAAAATGTCTCCGGTTCCTTCTCAGCTCACCTGTGAACCATCACAGCTGCTCCTGATCCTACTCTTTAAAGGGCCAAGCCAGCCTCCATTTGGGTATTTCCACCAGGGGAAACTTTCCTGTGGTTAAAAGGAAATGTTGCCATTCACTGGAGAAAAGAGGTACACCTCTGAATTAGAAAGTTCCCTTGTATTTCAGGGTGGGATTTTTAGAAACATTAAAAGGAAGTCTGAATGAGGAAGACTGTCGAGTGAACAGCCATCTGGGTCTTCAGTAGAAAAGAAAGATTCAAGTCCAGTAGCATCTGAAAAGCCAAAAATATTTCCAGAGTGTAAGCTTTGGAAAGCTTATACCCTGGGAATCCAGTCGGTCTTTAAGGTGCTACTGGACTCAACTCTTGCTGATCTAATGGGGCCCCCTGGAGGGTGGAGCTTAAGAGCTGATATGCTTCTCATAGAAACATAGAGCTGGAAGGGACCTCAAGGGACATCTAGTCCAACCCCCTGCACAACACTGGAAATTCACATCTACCTACCCCCCTCTAGGCCCAGAGGAAGGCAAAAAACGTCCAAGTTCCCTTGGACAATCTGGCCTGGAGGAAAATTGCTTCCTGACCCCTGTGGGCAATGTCTTTGATCTCTTGCGATCAGGAGGGTGGCATAAATCTACATATGGCCTCATCACGTGGTATGTTGTAGGTGCTTTTGAAGGATCTGCAGCAGACTTATCTGCCTTTTTCATTTTTATCCCATCCTTCTTCCAAAGAAGCTCAAAGCACGTGTCCTCTGGTTTAGCTTTACAACAAACCTGTAAAGTAGGTTAGACTGACAGGGAGTGACTGGCCCAAGGTCTCCCACCGAGCTTCATGGCCCACTGAAACGGAAAACTGCCCCCACCAAAAATTCTAGCACAACTGTCTAAGACTTCCTCCAGCTTAAGTGTCTCTTTGTGGATGAAGGGTGTCAAACTTTGCCAAGCACAGTGGCTGGATCCATCCCACTGCCTCTCAGGTTGAACATACATATAGCCAAGCAGTGGAAATGCTCAATGTAGTAGTCCGAATGCTTGACTGTGATCAATCGTAGGACATTTTCTTAATATTAGAATCTTCCTTCTGAAAGAAAATATTTGATTTAGGCTGTTGTTTTTGTATATTGTTAGCCTGCTCTCTGAAACTTGAGAGTCGAGACAGTTTCAAAGCTGCTGAGAGATTTGTTAAATGGAGCTTGGCAGGCTATTCTTTCCAACAAGGAAATGCAAGAATAGTGTCAACAGGGAAGGGAAAAAAGATCCTCAAATCCAGGGTGATTGTTTTAAAAGTAGCAAGTAAAAAGTAGTCTCAAAAAGGACATGAAGTAACAAAAGATCTTGTTTTTTAAAAAATATTGCTTTCTTATTTATGTATAAGTTACAGTTTTGAGAAGTATAAGCTCAGACATTGTAAATGTCAAGAAGGACATAAAGGCACCGAATTAGTCATATTTTTCCTTCAGACTTGGTTTCCTTACCTTCCTCCTCTAACATGACCCAGAAATCTTTTCCCTCATGTCTCAGGTTATTGATGCTCATATCTGTCAACGGTTGCCATTTTCCTCCTCCTGTTACTGTCACAGAACACACAAGGGGCTGGATCCCACAGAGCATTTCCACTGACAGAAAGATTTTCCATCACCATTGTGTGACACACATACACACACACACACCCAACAATTGCAGCTCAAATGCCCCTCTCCTTGAGGATCAACATGGGGGAAGGAGGCATTTTGGCCTGCAGCAATAAGAGAGTGGGTGAGAAAGTTGTGCTCTGCTAAGTGTAATCTTTTGTCAATGGCAACTCTCTGTGGGATCCAATCTAGTACCTAGATTCTCTGAAACTAGACTTAAAAGAGATGGGAAAACATGGTTCCTCTTACTAACAGAAGCGTCTTCTTTCACTGTTTTAAAATATGGTCGATAATAACCTCTGATTATTAATAACTATTTACTTGTCATTCTGAGAGGAGCTTATATTGACTGACATTTCCCCGGCACAGCAAAATGTTGGCTATTGGCATCCATTAGCTCATATAAATGGAATAATTGATGACAGGCTTAATTTGTTTTCTTCTATAGCCATGCCTCAGTCCAAATACAGACTGTTGTTTTATGAATATGGAATAAGCATTTCTTATTCATGTCACTTTTCTTAAGCTTGTTTACTTCTGTCCAACGAATCACTTCTGTCCAATGCACTGAAGCTAAAATAATGGCAAGGGAACATCAATGCCATTATGTTGTGTGTATATGAATCGCAGGTCTCATGGCTTTCCATTTTCAAGACATCTCAGACAGTGATCAGAATCCTGAAGGAAGTTATCATTAAATATTTCTGCTCTTTGCTTATTTTTCAGCTGTCATTGATGTCAAAATAATACAGTTTGCCCTTTTTAAAACAATACCTTTTTTGCCACTGCTATTTTCCTTTTGAGTTGATGAATTTGTACGATTTGTTTTCTTAAAACTGTAGCCTATTCTGCAGTATAACTGGTGGCTTTCATGATTACTTAGCATAATAGAGGTTAGATGGGGGGAAGGGGGAGATGGCAGGAGGGGAAAGCTAGATGATACTTGTGGTGTATTCAATCTGACCAAAGTATGTGTGTGAACTCTGTCATTGAAACACCATGTGAAGCTTTCATCCTGGGCTAGGATCCTAATCCTTCACTTGTAATTGGTAGCCCAGGAAGAACCGACCAATCACCAACAGCCAGTTCCAAGAGTGGGAACTATTGAGATTGGACCTTATCCCTGCAACCTCATAGGTTGATATTTGTATAGTAGGCGTGGCTACATTAGCCGGGAGAGTTTAAAAGCAGAACAGCTTCAATGCTAAAGCTGTTCTGGCTATTCATGTTGATCTGTTTGGAGTTGAGTTACGAGTTGCTGAATAAAGCTGATCTTTTGCTGAAATCACTCTCTGACTCTTTGTTAAGTAACCGACTTAATAATACTAGAAATATTAAATATATATAACTAAATACACGACTAAATTGTGGAGAATTGTTGCTATCCAGAGGGGCTGTGGCTTAGTGGTAGGTTGGCATGCAGAAGGTTCCAGTTTCAGTCAGTGGTATCTACAGTTAAAAGGACCTGGGAGGCTTCACCTTTGGGTCTTTGGAAAGTCCCATTCAAAAATAAACAATACACATTAGAGGAGGATGGTTGTTTTGGATCCTCCCAACATTCTGTGACTGCTTCTCAGGACAGGCATTTTCTGGTTGATCCAGACTTTCGTGACAGCCTCTTGTGGTGTTGTCCACTGCCCTTTTCTCAAAATTCCACAGGGTCAAAGTTCTGCAGGATCAACGGGGTTGAAAACTACTGCCCAAGATCCCTAAAGGAAGCATTTCCTTTCTCATCCAAAGATTTCTGATGCAGCTTGGGAAATTTGGGGCTGTTTAAAGTAGGCTGTGGATTCTACAAATACATAGCAAAACTATGGTTCCTTTTATTTATTTGTGGGAACCTACCGCTCATTTCCCTCAGTTGCAAGAACTGTCCATTTATTCCTACATTTGCTTCCTGCCATTTAGCCAGCTTTTAATCCATAAGGGGAACTGTCCTCTTATTCCATGACTGCTAAACTTATTCAGGAGTCTTTGGTGAGGTAACTTGTCAAAAGCCTTTGCAAGTCCAAGTATATGATATCTACCAGATTGTCTGACTATCTCTGCACACGTGCAAACTTCCACAGTGGCGTTGTTCTTAAATCATCAATATTTGTAAACCTTTCCACACAGTTTTTGGCTGCTCCAGGAGTAGCTCCAAATTTACTGCCCTATTACACCACATTTTTCGGACTCACTGTTCCCTATTTTTCACTCTTTGGGTATTAACTCACAGTTTTCAGGTGTGGAATTCCAAAAATCAAATTTTGTTTCCCGCCCCCTTTTTGTGGTTTAAGCATCATGTGTACATCCCACCCCCCAAGTCCCACAAACAACAGACTGATTTTTTTTTTCTGAAGCATGTGTTACAACAATGATTTTTTAAAATTAATAATATTGCTGCATTATAATGCAGGGACAAAATGAACAGTGAGGTTTAATGTAACTTTCTTCATGCAATTACTCATCCATTAAGTTCCTTCCTTCCTTCCTTCCTTCCTTCCTTCCTTCCTTCCTTCCCTCCTTCCTTCTTTTTTTTTCTTTTCTTTTCTTTTCTTTTGTCGCCTCGTGCTTGTATTGTTTCTTCATCCCCCCCTTTCCCCTATAGCTCCCAGTGTGTTTTCAATAATTCAGTCTTTTAAGCATGTGAAAATAATGGAATTATAGAATTGATTTGATAATCATGGAAACGCAACATGTGCAGTGTTTCCATTTAGTGTGCTTCATAATTATTGAATAACACTGTTATAAATTGGTGTATCCAGTTAAACAATCGCAAACAGAATACTATTTTTATTAGGTTTTTGTGGGAATCTTCGCCAGCCATTTTCATAGTTGGGGACTAAGGAGGACTGGAGAGGACCTTTGAAATGGCAGCAACCATGCTGTTCCCCACAATACTTCCAGCCTTCTTTTATAATGTTATGATGTTATAACATTATTGCACATGTGCAAAAAAAGGAGGTTCCTTCGCTGAGGAAGTACATGATGACACATTTATCATGCTTCATAATTCTTGAATAACACACTGTTATGAATTGGTGTACCCAGTTCGATGATCACCGGCCATGACAACAACCATGCTGTTCCACATGATACATTCAGCGTTTTTAAAAAAACAATGTTATGACGTTATAATGTTACTGCACATGCAAGGGGAAAAAAGTTCCGTCGCTGAAGAAGTACATGAAGTACATAAAATGGTGGCTGTGACCACCATTTTAATGTATATTACTCTGTTTAAATTTTAACTCTATTTATTTTACTACTGGATGTTGGTACCCACCCTGAGCCCGTTTGCGGAAAGGGCGGGCTATAAATACGAAAAATAAATACATAAAATGTCAACACAGCCGTACAACCCCTTTTCAAAGGAAGTGAGGAACACATGGGGAGGGTCAGATTCAAATTCAAGGGGGAAAAAACCAAAATAAATGTCCTTTTTCAAAGTCGGAGCATCAGCTTGAGATTCAACTCTCCAGGAAACAGTGGCAACACTGAGATGAGGAAAAGGTCTCTGTATCCACATGCTAAGTTATTAACCTGTTCAAAGAGCTCCATACTCTGACTCCAAAGTAGGAAGCTTCTCTCTCAGGAATGGGTACTAAGAGGTCAGAGGCAGTCATGGGCTGCTTTAAATGTGGAAGATAATCTGTCTCATCAAGAAAGTAGGTTGCCCCAGAGGCTTAGGACAGACCTCATTTCTTTCCTTAAGGGAAGAGAGCCTGATCAGAACCTTTTCCAATACTTTTTGATTTGGAGGGGCAATGTTTTAAGGGATCACAGTAGAACATGAGTGTAAATTCAAAATGAAATGTAACTAAATACGCATTATGAGTTGTGTTGTGTTGCTTTGTTTTCAGGTGGTTAATAGTGACTTAATTTTTCAGGTTTAGCGTTATGCTATGATATAGCAGTTCTGGCCCAAGGTCATCCACCAAGCTTCATGGCCCACTGAAATTGAGAATGCCACCCCCCCCCCCAATTCTAGTACAACTGTCTTAGACTTCCTCCAGCTTGGTTAGCTAGCAGGAGATTTATTTGAATTGTCAGACTGCATGCCATTAGATAACAGGAAAGCAACTACATTTTCCTGTGGTCATTAACAAGCCTTTTGCATCCTGATTCCAAAACTATGCCGCTTTTGCATGCATCACTGCCCAGTTCTTCTTTGTGCGGTATGAAAAAGCCTTTATATTTATGACTGGATTTTTATTTATTTATTTATCTTTGCAGACATTCATCAGTGAATGATGCAAGCAGACTCATTTCCGAGGAACTAAAGTGAGCATGGTTACTAGGAAATGAGCAGGTTAAGTTGGGATAGTGAAAAGAAAGCTCATCTGTTAAAAGGCAGGACACTAATACTGTAAAACTATTTTCAAAAGCATGCCCAGAAGTGTGTGTTAAACAGCAAGGCCATGGGTGATTTTTAGACCACATGCTTTGCATGCCCTTGGTTGATCCGCATAATGGCACACGTAATACAGCTGGGAAAGACTTTCTCCTGAGAATAGCCAGAAAATGGTACCATGGTTCAGTTAAGCATTTTTCATCCCTGGACTTGAATGTCTTCACCCCCATCATTAATATCAGGGATTCTGGGAGCCACAATTTCTTGAATGCACTAGGGAGGAAGTAGAGGAATAATGATGAAGGTGAACTGGTCATAGATCACCCATCTATAGCTACAGCCCACTTTGGAGAGACCCTCCACTGAGCCAGAGTAACTGGGGGCCCAGACTTTCACCCCAAAGGCTGATCCTTGCAGAACCATTAAAACAACAAGAAGTCTGCACATATTCTGGAGCTCCAGCCATGAAGGACTTTCTGTGATCCATATCTATTAGGAGTTTGGTCACTGAGTTCTCCCCTTTAAACTCTGAAAAGTTCAGTGAAACAAGACTTATAAATGTTCCAACTTTTATCTGTGACTTAGCCACAATGCTTTAGTGTAATTCTGATTTTTACAAGCAACTGTGTGTTCAAGCAGGCAATTTCCCTTTATGTTGCTGCCTCCTATTGCATTTAAATTTGCTTAAGTGTTTCCCCCTCTCCCCCCCCCCCCCCCCCCCCCCTTTCTTTATGGAGCAAGTGTTTTTTATCATGATTTAGTGTGCTGTCCTTCCTTATTACAAGGTAGAACCTTCATTTGCTGTGTGGGCATTTTTCAACACATTGGGAAGAGAAGTGATTTAATACCTTTTTTATTTGATGAATGGAGATGTAGTAGTTTGCTTAGAACGAGGGCATTAATGGAGGCTTAGTCTAACTTAGTCACAAAGTGCTAGGCCAGTGGCAGTGTATAACTTGGGTCTTTAGGCCAGGGCAGCTTAATCAACCAGTTACGTTTTATAAGTGCTGGGTTCTGTTTTTGTTTGGTAGGTAGCAGGTATCCTGGACAGCTTGGATCTGGTTCACACAGGCAGGAGAATGAGGTGGTAGAGCAGACATTACCACATCAGACCTCAGTAGGGGGAGAGTCTAACATCCCCCTGTGCCCCACATATGGATGCTTGAAGCAGTCATAGCCAAGCTCTCTCCCCTCAATTTCTAAACATTTATTTATTTTACCATCTTTCTCCCCTCATGGATATTGTAATCCATGTTTGGATCCCACTGGGAGAAAAGGGGGCTAAAAATATCTGAATAAAAAACCAATAGAGTTCAAGGCAGTTTGTGTAGGTTACCTGGGAGCTCCTCCATCTGGGCCTAACCAGTGCCAGGTCTGCTTTGCTTCCGGAAAGATACAGTTTAGTGTGTCTTCCCACATCCCCCCCCCCCCCCAGCTAATATTCCTCTTGCATCACATTTACGTTCCATCATATCTTCTTAATATCCATCCGTTCCTTGCTGTTCTTCCATTACATAAACTTCCCGCTCATCTTTACCCCATCATAGCAATGCTTTCAAAACATACAAAAGTCACTGTTGGGCTTATGAGCTGCCCTCAAGCATTTCCCAGCACTTCCAACAAGGAGGGCACAGTTGTGTATTTCATGCTGTTGGAAACCAGTTTCTGCAGAGCCAGTAGCAGCTAGTGAAGCTTCTAAGTGGAAGGGTTGGTAGAAAAACAGTGTCATACTAGGATCTGGAAGACCCAGGTTCAAAAACCCACTCTGTCATGGAAGCCTGTTGGGTGATCATAGGCCAGTCACACACGGTCAGTAATTTACCTCACAATTGAGGAGAGAAGTACAGTGTAAGCCACTCTGGGGGAAAAGAGAATGAAAATAAATATAAAACAGATATTTTGTCGTGGAAAATAGAAGATTGATGGTGAAAGATATAAGGAGAGACTGTCACATATTAGAATATGCTGGAGCTTTGTTCATCCTTAAACTAAGAACAAAACACTGGCTTCAGTCAGTGCAAATCTTTTGTTTCTTTGCTGTGTGTTCAAGATTAAAAACGAAATAGCATGCAATAATGGGGGGGAAGGAAGCACTCGCCATAGATCTTTGCAGAAAAGATGTTCTCTATGTGTGTGCGCGCGTGCTTGTTTAGGAATGGAGGGAAAGATCAGGGAGATACTATTTTAGAGGCAATGGCCTAGTTCTTTGCTTGCCTTCAGCTAGAACTCTTGTTCCTGACATGTTGGCTTTCTATGAGGAGAGAACTGGTTTATATGAGGTCCCCTTAGGGTTGCCAAATCTTTTTTACCTGGCGGCGGGGGGCTCCTGCCTGGCGTCTTGAGTGCGTGCGCGCGCCGCCCGGATGCGACGTCATGACGCCAGGCACGCTGGGGGCGGGGCCACAGCCATTTGAGGGGAAAACTCTATGTTTTCCCCTCAAATGGCTGTGGCCCCGCCCCCAGTGTGCCCGACATCATGATGTCACATCCAGGCGGCACGCGTGCGGGGGTGGGGTTTCCCCGGGGCCCGATTCCGCAGGGGCGGAAATCGGGCCTCCAAAGTGGAGGGAAATCCGCCCCCCGGGGGGACTTGGCAACCCTAGGTCCCCTTCCCAAAATTTTTGGAGAGGGAAGAACCATGTCCGCCACCCGGAGTTCCTTGGAGGAAAGGCAAATTACAAATGTGAGAAGATCCTGTCACTTGTGGTGGTTGGCAATGTAAATTGGATTATTAAAAGGAGCTTCCTAGAAAAAGAACAGTGGTTGAAAATAAGATAGGATGATGGGGGAGTTTGCCTTACCTTTGGGAAGCCTTCTGTGGCTGTGTTTGAGAACATTTGATTTAGAGTGATAGAGATCTGGAACATTTCAAAGCTGTGTCATGAGAATTGAGGAGTGGCTTGAAAATCCATTACTCTTTTTCAGAACCGTATCAGTGCTGACCGCCGCTTTGTTCTGCGGAATTTTTTTTTCCAGCTGGGGGGAGGGTAATGAAGGAAAAACTTTCCATTCAGTGTTCTGTATACTTTGGAGTCTAAACTATCACTTTGTTTAATGCCCAGAGGTTGTGTGTGGGAGGTGTAAATACTTGCAATCTCAAATTAGATTATTGGCATGCCTCGTGTGACAGCCTCTGCATATGTAATTAGAAGTAAGTCTTGAGATTATTCCCAAATTCTCATACTATTATAGTGTCCTTTCCTTTAAAAGGGGTGGGTGTGTGTGGAATCCATGCTGTTTGGCAGAAGAAAATTGATAATTTCAGCGCTTAACTCAAAAACAAAACATGCTACTGAAAAGGAGTTTTTTTCCCTTGCAGACCTGAAGACCAGCAGATGACATTTTCAGTGCTCATGACAAATGTAACCTGTACAGAACTGAGAGTGGCATAATGAATCAGACTGTGCTGAGAGATTCTTCTCCAGTATTCCCCATAACAGTGGAATGGGCATAGGGCTAAAACTGAACTGTTAGTCATGGACAGTTTTGCAGAAACATTCTTTTTTATGAAGTAGGAGACTTTTAGGTGGGCAATGGATGAACAGGTGTTTTTTTAACCATAAACTGACTTAAAATATAAATAGAATGGCTGTCACCGATAGGACGTTTTGGAGGACATGATTTCATAGGGTTGCCATAAGTCAGAAGCAACTTGATAGCACTTCATAAGAACATAAGAACATAAGAGACGCCAACTTCATGGGGTTACAAACTTTTCGCCTCCAAATGCATCCGGATTTCATTTTGTTTTGCCAGTGACTGTTGGCTCCCATAATAAAATGACAAAACCGAACTTGGTAAACAGCATTGTTTTGTCCCAAACTGTATGGAGAACTTTCAGCAGATTTTCTACCATGGATTGTGTCAAGATGACACCACTACAGGCAAATATGCATCTTAAAGACCTGGCCTTGCACAGCCTGCTACAGACTCTTAAGAACATAAGAGAAGCCAATGTTAGATCAGGCCAATGGCCCATCCAGTCCAACACTCTGTCACACAGTGGACAAAAATACCAGGTGCCATCAGGCGGTCCACCAGTGGGGCCAGGACACTAGAAGCCCTCCCACTGTTGCCCCCCTAAGCACCAAAAATACAGAGCATCCCTTGCCCCAGCCTGAGAGTTCCTATCTATACCTTGTGGCTAATAGCCACTGATGGATTTCTGCTCCATGTGTTAATCACTGTTTGGGTGAAGAAGTACTTCCTTTTATCTGTTCTAACCCGACTGCTCAGCAATTTCATTGAGTGCTGCAGTGGAATTTCGTATTTGTACTGCAGTGAAATTCCATGCGGGAGAAGACCAAGCACAATTCTCCCTGTTCACCACCACAACCTAGTGACCTCAGTTTCCCCATGTGCATGATGGCCTGATTATAGAATTCTCTGCCCATCTAGTTGCAGATGGTGGGCAAAAGCAAAGCTAGGGCTTCTAAGGATGACTGGGAGAAGGTGATTCTTAATGTATGTTGGTATCAGCCTCAGGCCAAACAGGGTTTTGAAGGTCAAGACCAGCACCTTGAAGTCAGCCCTGAAGCAAATTGGAAGCCAGTGTAGGTGGAACGAGGCTGGAGTAATGTGGTCCCTACGACACACCAGTCATTCACTGCAGCATTCTGTACCAGCTGTAGCTTTCGGACAGCCTTCAAGGGCATGCACCACTGTGGCAGGATCTTTTCTGCCCAAGAAGGGTCACAGCTGGCTCACCAGCCAAAGTACTGGGGCCCAGATCTTAGGATGATTTAATCAGTCTCTCCCAGGATTTTCATAGGAGAGGGGAGGCTGCAGGCTACCAGACACACATTTCTGGGCCTGGTCTATGCCTCAGCCCTAGACTTTTACCTCCCCTCCTCGAAATAGTGCATTGGGAAACTGATGAGTCTAATTATGGGCAGGTCCATGCTGGGGCTTCCAAGCCTGAGTGCTCTACTGGCTCAGGGGGCAGTATCAGTTGCTGTCTCATGGTCCCTTTGGGAAGACTCTGAGACCCCGGCCTACATGGGAAGAGACTGCCAGGGTGAGGCTTGGGGATGGGTTGTCCCTCCAATGGGGACTCATTTTCCTGTGCTAAGATGAGGCAGTCCATGACAAGATCCAAGCAAAGATCGGCTTACAGAAAAGTAAAATTGTTGTTGAAAGCCAGTATTTATAGGGAGAGGAAACCCTTTAATTTAGTTTGCAAGCACATGCCACATTGAGCTGTATTCACAAATGAACTCCAGCTGAGACTTTTATTAAGCATGAGGGTTTGCAAGGCTTTATTCTTATTGACAAGGTAATGTCAGGCGTACGTGATTAAAGCAAGCACATTAAGACAAAAATAAATACTTATCCCATTAAAGGTAGGGTGTGTTTTTTTTTAATTATTTCAGTGTGTTCCAAAGCAGGGAGCTTGTTAAGAAATTGGGTTTCTGTTGTATTGCTTTTAAAATACTGGGTTTGGGTTTTTTTGCAGAGTTAA
>NW_015174327.1:140230-188343 GCF_001447785.1 Gekko japonicus | reverse complement strand
GATTAAGCTATCCTTTCTGGATCCTATTATAGGGCTCTAAGAGGCAAGCCTTTGAAAAAGAAAAAAAAATCAATTACTGTTAAGAGTCAGGGGAGAGGGTGTAGGGAGGAAAACGAATGTGCAGAGTCAATATTTTATAGTAGGTGATGAAACTTGAATGCCTGATGCCCAGCAAATCATTTGATTTAAAGGTTTGGGACTGCAATGCATGACTTTTTATTGAAGAAATATAAAAGAGCAAATTACTGTTTGCTGAAAAGTCACAGAAACCTTATCAGAATTGTTTAGTTCCTGCTGTTCCCTGGAGGTTTTCCTCTTCAGCCACTGATTGAGTATGTGCTCTGTGGGTTGTGAAAGATTTGCCTTTAATCAAAACTTTGATGTGGCCTTATATTATTTTTCTTTTCTTTTTTCTGTGTAGGGTGGGATACTTAGAAGAAAATGTTATAATGCATTTGGGGTGGGGTGGGGTGGGGTGGGGGGATTTTTAACTTCTTCTCTACAAGTAGCAAAAGGCAATTTTAAAAGATCTTAAAAGTATTGCCCCTCCACTAGAATTCACTGATCTATACAGACTTTCTTTGAAGATGACTTAAAAAAAAAATGCTTACCACTTGTGCAAGAAAAAACGCATTCACATTAAATACTGATCTGTGCAGATACTATGCTGCTGCCCTCCAGAGGGATCCTGCATGTATGTTGAGCTCTAAATGAACAGGAGCTTATTCATCCAATTCAGTAGGATTGTGCTTCCTGTTTGCTGCCATTGGAGGAAATGCACAAGCAGCCATTTGCATAGAACTCCATGCATACGCACTTAGAGGTGCAAGATCAGAGGATAAGTGTATTTTTATGCGGGTTAGTGCTGTCTGGTTAAATCAACCTGGCAACCCCAGCAAGGGGCTTTCAAGTAAGAAGCAGAGGTGGACTGCTATTGCCTTCTTCTGCAGAGCCTTCCCTGGTGGTCTTGCATCCAAGTACCCACCCTGCTTAGCTTCCAAGATCTGATGAGCACGGATGATACCATACCGCCTTCCTTCCAAGTGTATTTAACTGCTTAGTATATGGATATACGAGAGAGAGAGAGAAAGATTTCAATTGAACAATTTACAAATAATTTCCTGCTTTGTTTCCAAACCGTCATGCTTCCCAAGTCCAACTGTGATTAACGCATTCCAGTTCTAAGGAAATAATGTGTCTGGCTGATCTGATTATCTTCCTCGACACTGAGAATAAGGACCTTTCTCTTTCTATTCCCTGGACCTGCCTTGTGCATTTCTGACTACATGTTCAGATCTTATTTTACCCATATCTGTCCCTACTGGGAGGATTTCAGTTCTCAAGAACCTGAGAATGGATCCTCACATGTGCCTTTCCCTCCAAAAAATTAAGGAACATGTCCCAGAATGTTTATGGCCCAACTCAGGATATCCAAAGGGCCATCTATTTTGCTCCTTCCTGGCAGGTGGCAAATGGTTTTCTGTATCCTGCCTATTTGTTTCCATAAACCAAAGGCATTTCCTCCAAGCTTGCAATCTGAGAAGTTGTATTACTTTGTTTCCCCGGAAAGAATGTTTCCCCTGAAATCAGGGCCTCCCTGCATTTTCATATTTACACTTCCTTGTTAATTCATTAGCCTTCCAATGTCATGTACTTCTCTTGATCAGCTGAATTCAAGTATCATACAAGTAGACCTTGCATGCTTTGAGGAAAACAGGCAAGGAAGGTTTCCTTGAAATGTCCTTCAGAAGTTTATTCTCAAGAATGAGTGCCATGAGAGAGAAAAATCTATCCCCAACAGAGGAGGAATGCACATATCTACAGGAGGGAGCCATAACTGGATGTGTTATGGAGGAGAGCTTGTGGTGACGATAGAATTCCCACACATAACAATATATGGCATGCATTGCAGACATTGTGCATTGCATTGTGAAAACAGCATCAATCACAATGGTTCTGTCATTGCCCCATTTGGAGTACAGATGGCAGAAGACCAGTAGAATCAAGATCCAGGATGTACCTTAGAATTTGTGTTTTGGTAATATGTGGCAATGGTGATATACTGAAAATCCATTATCAACCGTTGTAGCTCTAGTTTTTGTCACACTATAGTAGTTTAGAGTTCAAATTGAGTGGAGAAAATGGGATAAAAGTACTCAAATAAATTCCTTTTTTTTTTGCTGCCCAGTTATAGAGAATCCAAGGCAGATACTTCTTGGAAAGCATATGAATTCATCTGTGCTGCAAAAGCAGAGTCACAGTCACTCCCTAGAGAAAGTAGGAGATAAGGGGAATAGTGCTGAGTCACACTACAGTCCGGCATTCTGTTTACTGCCGGTGCCCAGCCAGATATCCCAAGGGAGAATCACAAGCTGGGCACCATCCATCCATCTGCAGTCTGCAGCATTAAGTAGCCAGAAGTGTAAAGCAGCACTACTGACCATGAGAAGATAGAGAGCCTTTATGCCACTTTCATCTCTTGTGCGTGTGCATGCATGGGTGTGCAGGAGTGCTATGGAGGAGATGATACTTAGGCTATAAGTAAAGCACTGATTGCCCAGTCAGTCAATGCTCCAAGGAATGTAGAACTTCACAGATTGATGCTTGACAGAATAATTAGAAAACTGTCACTTGAAGTAACCACTCCAGTGTTCCCCAAAGAAATGTGCCCAAGCCAAATGTGTGCTGTCCAAAACTAGAGGTTAAATGTTCAGTAAGACAAAACACAGGCTGTCACTCGAGAAGATTGCTTCAAACATCCTGTGGAAGTGGTGCCATCATGCTTCTCAAAAAAAATGACTGCACAGTTTATTGAACTTACCTGCATTGATCTTGCTCCAGCATCAAAGAGATTATTTTTTTGTCTGTTGCAATTTATCCACAATATGATTCAACATCTTGTGGATCTGTTCATTTCTGTGCATTTCAAAGTTAAGCTTGAATGTTTGTGCTAAGGTTAGCCACTTCAGTGGCCTGAAACCAAAGAGCACACCCTTAAAACCATTTACAACAATTAAGGGCCAAGCAGAGTTGTAGAATTACATGCATGGGGAGGACCCAGAGTGGAGAGAGGAAAGAGGGCAAACATCACTGCCTTCTGCTTCTTACATGAGCTTTACTGACTAAAGAGGCAGAAGAAAGAAGTTTCTCCCCCCCCCTTTCCCCTCCTCAATATAGCCTGCAACCCTGCATAAAAATTATTGCTCTCCTTCTTTGCAGGTTTTTAAGCAGAGGCTAGATGGCCATTTGTCAGCAATGCTGGTTCTGTAAATTTAGGCACATCATGAGAGGAAGGGATGAGCCAGTGCTCAGCTCTTGTGATCCTTTTGTCTATGCCCGGAGTCATGCCGATTGCCACTTTGGGGTCAGGAAGGAATTTTCCTCCTGGCCAGATTGACCCAGGGCTCCTGGAAGTTCCCCCCCCCTTTCCTCTGGGCTTATAGCAGGAGTCACTTGGGGAATGGGGGGAGGGGTAGCTGTGAATTCCCTGCATTGTGCAGGGGGCTGGACTAGATGACCCTTGAGGTCCCTTCCAGCTATTGATTCTATTGGGTCCCATGGCTCCCAGCATAAGCTTTCCTGGGGTCAGAAAGAACCACTGGGGAAAGCCAGGAAGAATTTGCAGTTCTTGCTCTGGATCCAACCATACAACCATAAAAGAGCTCCAGTTCATTCATGATACCTTCTTGCTTCCTTACCTCTCAATAATGTGTGGACAATAACAGGGCCAGCCCCAGCTTATTTTGCACCCTAGGCGGGGATCCCTTCTGGTGCCCCCCTCCCCGTGCGCCCCCCAATTTTCAAAAATAAATGCATTTTAGGAAGAATGAAAAACACAAATAATCAAGAAACTCCCAGAGTACGGGGCCGGGTGCAGTTTGGCGCCCCTAAGGGCCGGCCCTCTCTAGGCGATCACCTAGTTCGCCTAGTCAGTGAACCGGCCCTGACAATATAGCAATGACTTTCGTCCTCCTCACTCAGGAGATCGAGCATTCTAGATTTGAATTCAGTCGAGTCATCTAAGCCATCAAGGAAGCATGCTAATGCCGCTTTCTTGAGCTTGATGTAAACACGACGTCAGTAAGGCACAAGAACTCATCTGTGGGACTTTGTACTTGCACAGCATCTCTTTCAAATTAGGCTGCCCACCTATGGAAGGCCACCTGGGTGTGCTTAGTTAGCACACCAGAGACTAGTGACCAGGGCTTTTTAAAAAAAAGAAAAGAAAAAAGAGATGCCGGAACTCTCAAGAGGGAAATGAAGTTTTCAATCTGTATACTGAAAACTCATGAACTTTTAAACATTTTTTAAAAAGAATTTTGTCGAAGAGGTTCCAGAGCCCTGTTCCGGCACGTTCCCCCAGAAAAAAAAACCCTGCTGATAACCCAGGCAGACATAGTTGCTTTGCACTGTTGGCAGCTCAACTGGAATGAAACAGTGGGCAAATACAGAATCCCACAGGTGGTGGAGTTTTCCTCATGACCCTAATTTTTAAATCACTTTGTGGTGAGAAGGACAAAAGAGGAGCTAAAGCGTGTTAAGAATGCCCTAAGCTCGATGTCAGTGGTACTAGTAGATGAGATGAAAAAAGACCCCTTGTAATAAGTCACGGTACCCAGGAAGATATGGGGTCCTTTAGCTGTCTTTCTCTTGCATGCTTGGTCACTGGAAATGGTCAGGCCTCAAGCAGTCAGGTTTCAGGGTCTTGGGGAGTACACTGCCAGTTTGATAGGGCTAAAGGAACTAGGAGAATTAAAAAGAAAATGGCAGTGGAAAAAATTGCACCGAATAAGCAGCATCTGTTGTTGGAAACTATAAAACGGTTGTCAGTCGGCGGGGAAAACCTAGGTAGTTCTTATCACTACAGACAGCCTTGGGTTTAGAAGCCAAGGTGAAAGCGATGTTCATAAAATTTCTCTAGGGCCTTATGCTGTTCCGCTTCATACATATCCCATAATTTTGCCTCTGCCAGATAACCAATTTTCCACACATGTTTATAGGGATTTTTTTATCACAACAAATACAAGTAAACTTTGTCTTGGAGCTATTCACCAGTTGAGAGAAGCTGTCCCCCCCCCACCCGAAAAAATTATATCACCGTGCCTCCTGTCTTTTAGGTTTGATATATAAACTATTCCATTTTTTAATCTTGTAAATATTTGTACAGGTCAGGTAAACATGATAGCTGCCTTTAAGCTTTCAGATACAGACTCACTCATTTTCCACTTCCAATGTAAGATGCAGGAATGACTTAACAAATAAGAACGAAGCAGGGTAGATCCTACCCCATGATATCACTATCACTGCCCTGAGCAGGGTTTGAAGCCAATGGAAGAGCCCCTTAATTTGGAGGAAGTGTCTTTAGGTTCTTGTTTAGATCCACCCTAGGGGTTTTCTTCCATAAATGTCTTGGGGGGGGGGGTTAATTCCAACCTGTACTCATTTGTATAAATGGGAATGTTCCTGTGAGTATATCTAAGGGAATATGACGAAACCAATTTCCAATCTCTTCACCAAAGAATCTCAAGTATTTGTGTCCAGAAAACTATACACATTAGGTTTCTTCTGTTTTTAAGATGCATGTGTTCAAATAGAATCTGAAATATTTTAACCCTGATTTTCATGGCAGAGAGCAGAAAAAACAGGAAATGTGATTTGCAGCAACAGTAAAAAATTGCAGGGTGTGCAGTGAAGCCCTAACCAGTAGAGTTTTGGGTTTTGGAGACAATTCAGCAGACACTGCTGATAAGGGATGTTTTCAACTCTTATCAGCTCCGCTGATTGGAGACTGTCTTTTGTTTAAAATGCCTAGAGAGTCTTTGGGCTTTTGCTTTCGTGGCAAAACTATTGATGTACATTGACAGTACTGTTTGTACTCCCAAAATGTTCTCCTTAATAGTGGCCTATTTCTGTCCTCTGCCAGGTAGAGTCATTACAGTTCCTTTAACTTCACTAACTAAACATTGGAGGTATATATGATGTGGCTTCTGTCCATCCCCCATGTGTGGCGGTGGGTACATGTGGGCCAGAGATTATATACCTCATATTCAGTCTTTTCAGGCATTTCTTTCCTGAAGTTCATGTGAAATGTGTACAGTCCATTTACAAGGGTGACGGAGAGGAAATGTGTATTTCTGGCCCCTTTTCTCTGTGTAGAATGACAGAAAGGGTTTGAAATAAGAGGGGTATTTGAAATAAGAGGGGTAAGGTAACAGGAAAGGATTATTTTCTTTTAGTCTGGCTCCTGAATCAACAAAACTTCAGTTGAATCTGTATAAACACAGCCTTCAGCCTGCTTAGTATACTCAGCTTCTTCCTCCTTTTTATGGCAGCGCCTTGTGGCATCACATGTTTCCCAAGGGGCTGCTTGCATCTTATGCTTCACATTTCCATCAGAAGTGAGTGTTCTGCCTCATTATCTGGTTCAGTGTGCAGCAGTGACATGGGATGAGTGCATGTTGTTGCCTGCTTTGTGCCCCTTGTATGTGTTGGGTTTTGTGCATAGCAGTAGAACACCCACCATTTTATCTAAAATCAATGGGCGCTTCAGTTCTGCTTCCCCTCTGAAATATCAGGCTCAAGGAGGTCACTCAATTTCAAAGGCTAAATTGGAGAATGTAGACTCTCAAGATTTCTCTGTGGGCACATGTCAAGTGAGTAACATTACCGAGTATTGATTATCTACAACCCATTCTTTAAGCACACATCTATACTTTTTTTTTTTTTTGCCATTTCTTGAATCTTGAATTTTTTCCTCAGCCCGTTTTTCCCCTGAATCCCTTCTATTCATTACTATGATAAAGAGTTGAATAAAGAGATCCAAGGGAAAAATTGGATGTTGAAGGAATATTACTCTGCAGGCTTGTTAGATCGTCCATAAAACGTTCCTCTGTTGCAGACAAGAAGTACAGTATATATCACAGCTTAAAAAATGACTTGTCTTTTATTAAAGATATAGCACATTTTCTAATTGCGTGCATCCAGCTGGTGTTCTGAGGGCAACAGTTGCAGGTATTGAAACACAGCATTGTCCCAATCATGTCAAGTAAGAAATGGAAGTCCAGCTTGGATAAGAAGAGTATTTGGGTAAAGGAGGTAGATCCCATCTCCAGCTGTTATCCCAGCTGCAGTTATGACATCAGGATGGATTCTAGTGGAGAAGAAGCTTTTGGGAAAGAGGAGCAACAGATAGATAAACCACAGGTGAAGAAGGGTTTCATGTCCCCTCACCTGCATGCCCCTATTGCTTTTGGAATCTAACCTTCCATCCAGCTCCTTATTTTCTCTCTACATGATAAATGTGTTGAAGTGCCATCATTATATCTTTCTTGGCCCTAATGACATTCTAAGGTCCAACAAGTGATTGACCGATAACTAGTTTCCTGTGTAGATCATGCTACCTTAGTATCAATATTGATGTACATCATGATGATATTCCAATATTATGCATATTCTTTTGCTAAATAAGTATGTATTGGCATTAGTTGTTACATAATGAAAGTCCCATTTCTGTTTGTCGTCTTCATTGTTTCTGTAAACCCCACGGAGACTCCCGAATCCGCTACACTCCCTTAGACTTTTGAGGATGAAAGTTGCCCTTTGAATTTGAACATGCTTTTTTGCTTTGTAATCTGAGTCTTGTAGACGGAGAATATTAGAAAGTGAAGGGATTTTCTTTTTCTCCTGTGAGGAAAAGTGAAGAAGAGTAACATGAAAACCCTAAAAAGGTGATTCAGCAGTTATCAAAATCAGGCACTCTACATATTTATTTATTTATTTATTTATTTATTGGATTTATACCCCACCCTCCCCGCTGAACCAGGCTCAGGGCGGCTTACATAAAAGTGTGAATTGTCCAGGTATCCTCAAGACATACTGCGCATAAAGACACATGGGAAGCTGCTCCTCTGTGAGTCACTGCTGTGCAGGTGGAGGGTGCATCTGAACGACTCAACAAAATGGGGACTCATTGTGCGTGGGCTGAAAACTCAGAATTGATCAGTTCCCCAGGAAAAGCTATTCGATTGGCCATGGCCACATGAATCTCCCAGCACTGATTTATAAAAGTGTGGCTCCCATGTAGTACATCTAAAAGATACCTCAGTTGAACAAACTAGAATAGACTTCATTTGATTGACCACTCAATGATTGGCATTAATCAGCTACTGATTATGGCTGGTGAAGTTGTTATGTTAAATGGAGACAACTGAACATGTTCCTTTTCAGTACTATGAATTGTCTAAAAACTGATGAGAGACAAAAAATAAATAAATTCTCAATTATTTTTGTCACTCCATGAAATGAGGCAAGACAGTATTTCAGCACCCTAAAGACCATGGCCCTCACCCATGCTGCCTGTTTGGGTTTTCTTTTTGAACCTCTTGCCTTTTTCTGTAGAACGCAAAAGCCTGCACACGGTTTTCTGTTACTTTGGTTGGTCTTAATAAAAGGTATTGCACAGCTTCTATTTCAAGTTAATAACTATTTTAGCATTAATTTTAAAGATGATAGAATGGGCAGTATTACTGTAAAAGTTGAGTCCCACGTCCAACAGCTTGACTCAGATTGATTACTCGTACAATATCTTAATGGCTTAGGAATTTCTTCTAGCTCGACCTTCACTGTCTTCCTTCTCCAGCATGTCGTGCTGATAACTGGAGAGTTCACCATGCAGTTCCCTAGCAACCTGAACCAGTTACCCCCAACAAGGAAAGCCATGGAGATTGGGGCTTTTCCAGTGAGAGGAAAGCTGACTAAGAGGGAGGGACAGGATAGAGGTTTATAAAATTATTTCTGGGATAAAGAAAGTAGATAGTGAACCCTTTTTGCCCCTTTCCCTTAAAACTCTCTGGAACCCAATGAAGTTGATGGGCAGGAAAAAGGACAGGAAAAGGGAAGTGCTTCTTTACTCAGTGAGTAATAAACTTCTGGAATACGTGATGCAGTGATGCACTAACCTAGATGGCATTAAAGTAGATGAATTCATTGAGGATAGGTCCATCAGTGGCCCCTGTGTTCTGTTTGTTAGCCTTCCAGTGGGTTGGCCACTGTAACAGGATGCAGAGCCAGATGGACGATTGGACTTACCTAGCAGGACTACTCTGAAATTCTTATGTTGTTCTTTCTTTGGATAGGGCAAAGGGTAAGCTGGGCTTGGACTGAAGTTGGTCACTTCTTGGTTCCATTAATCCTTGTGCTGGCATGTGGCTTGCCAACACCCATCCTTTTGAGACTCAGCTGAGCTGGCCACACTGATCCATGCTGTTGTAACCTCACAGCTGGACTACTGCAATGTGGTCTATGTTGGGCTGCCTACGAAGAGAACTCAGAAGCTTCAGCTGGTTCAGGGTGCAGCTACACCACTGTTAACAGGGTCTGACAGGCAGGAGCATATCCTGCCTATCTTAAAATTGGCTGCCAGTTTGTTTCTGAGTCCTATTCAAGGGGCTGGTTATGTCCTTTAAGGCTTTTCATAGCCTAAAGGAATGTTTCTTCCCATATGTCCTTGTGTGCCAGTTCTGGTCCTCAGGCTGCCACCTGCTGATGGTTTCCCCATTTAAGGTAGCTCACCTGGCATCCACAAGAGCCTCTGCCTTCTCCATTTTCACTCCCATTTTGTGCAATGGGATCCCTAAGGGAGGTGAGGAGGTCACTATCTTTAGAAATTCTTAGGAGGTACTGCAAGTCTATTTTCCAGGGCTTTTAATGGGGTATCTTTGGGAGGGGAGTTATTTGGGAAGTGTATTTGGTTGCTTTTAAACTGTAGTGTTTTTAATGATGAGCAGTTTGAATGTGTCCCTATTTTGCTTTGTTACTTAGCGTGTCAGATTGAAGCTTGTGGCTAAGCTAAATTCGTTTGTTTGTCTGTTTTCTATTTATATCACCTCCAAGGTAGGCCTCACATTAGCAAATAACATTTCCATAACTTCCTGTGTAATTTCGGATTTCTACATCTGATCACTTTTTGGTTATTTAGATTTGATCACTCTTTTCTCAGGTTAAAAAACCCCTGAATTTATCTGTTTTTGTTCATTTCTTTGTTATTGTTTTACTATTCAGATACTCTTAAAAGAAGTTAACATGTTTTTACAAAGCTGGTGAGAATGTTAAAGAGTCACTGAAGTCACGTTTAGTTTGATTTGGCCTGTCATCATTATATGAAATAGATCCTAGATCCTTTCCAGTCCGGCTTTCGCCCTTGTCATGGGACGGAGACGGTGTTGGTCACCCTGACTGACGACCTCCGAAGGCATCTGGATTGAGGCGGTGTGGCGGCACTGTTGTTGCTCGATCTGTCAGCCGCATTTGATACGGTCGACCACCAGTTGCTGACCCACCGCCTCGCCGACGTGGGGATTCAGGGGCTTGCCCTTCAATGGTTTGCCTCTTTTCTTCAAGGTCGGGGACAAACGATGGTGATTGGGGATCAGCAGTCCCAGAGGCACCCTCTTGACTGTGGGGTGCCTCAGGGGGCAGTGCTGTCCCCGATGTTGTTCAACATCTACATGTGCCCCCTTGCCCAGATTGCCCGGAAGTATGGGCTTGGGTGTCATCAATACGCGGATGACGCCCAGCTCTATCTGATGCTGGGTGGCTGGTCGGACTCCGACCCAGATTATTTTCATTGGGTGTTGCAAGCTGTGGCTGGATGGCTCAGACTAAGTCGGTTGAAACTAAACCCAGCGAAGACGGAGGTCCTGGGTCTAGGTTGGGTCGGGGTTGGGACTCCCTCTCTCAACCTTTGATGGGGCACCTCTGGTGCCAGCGTCGAGGGTTAAGAGTTTGGGTGTGCTCCTGGACTCCTCTCTAACAATGGAGACTCAGGTAGCAGCCACTGCCAAGTCGGCCTTTTATCATCTTCGGCTGGCTCGGCAGCTGGTTCCCTTTCTTGACCATGATGACCTGGCCACAGTGATCCATGTGATGGTCACCTTGAGGCTGGACTACTGTAATGCTCTCTACTTGGGGCTGCCTTTGTCACAAGTCCGGAAGCTGCAGCTAGTGTAGAATGCGGCAGCCAGGCTGCTGATGGGTCTCTCTGGGCGAGACCATATCCGGCCTGTGCTGAAGGCGCTTCACTGGCTGCCAATAGTGTACCAGATTCACTTTAAAGTGCTAGTTCTTACCTTTAAAGCCTTCTATGGCCAGGGTCCAGCATACCTGAGTTACCGCCTTTCCCCATATGTTCCCCCAAGGGCACTACGGTCGGGGGCACAACATCTTTTGGTTACCCCAGGCCCCAGGGATGTCAAACTTGCTGTGACCAGGGCCAGGACCTTTTTGGTGGCAGCTCATACCTGGTGGAATGAGCTCCCGGAGGAGATCCAGGCCCTGCGGGACCTTGTGCAGTTCCACAGGGCCTGCAAGACAGAGCTCTTCTGCCAGGCTTTCGAGTAGGAGCTGCCGCCGCCACTGCACCATCACTGCACCGCTACCGCAAAGAGCGGGGATGCCATTGGGGTGCATGATGGCCCTGGGCCAAAGATTGGAAGGCAGCATCGTCCTGGAACCTGCTTCGTTGTTCTGGGTCCATCTTCCAGAACCCATCTTGGAACTATGAACTTTCAGAGCACCAGCACTTTATTGTAATTTTGTATAGTTTTATCCTGCTTTTAACTGTTTTATCATGGCTTTGTGCCCTTGTTAGCCGTCCTGAGCCCGTTGGGGAGGGCGGGATATAAATTTGAATAATAAATAATAAATAAATAGGAGGGGAAGTTAGTTTTTAAGATTTAAAGTCCAGAAAATATACAAGCATGATGCTTAAGCAATAAGACTTGAGGCATTAAAGCATTTCTTAGGGATTAGGGAGCTCCCGGCCGCTGCCAAAGGCAATGGGGCCGGGGGCTGATTTGCCGCCGCGGAGAAGGCGGGGCCAAGCAGCATCCCAGCCCAGAGAGACGGGACGCTGGGAGGGGGCGGAGCCGGCCCAGCTAGGCAAGGCTCCGTCCACGCCCTCCCTCCTCCCGGCCAGGAGGAGCTGGTGGTCCAAGCATAAGCAGCAAAATTCAACTGTTCATAGTCTCCAAAGAGTGCCTCGTGTTCAGCTTATCTTTGTAATGGGAAAACATATACTAGGAGATAAAGATGGAGGATTCTGTAGTTTTCTATTTTAAAGTTGATCAAGGTAGTACTGCCACCAAGGCTAGGCTTGCTAGGTCTCCAGCTTTGGGCCTAACACTTGAGGGCTAATTCTTAGGGCAGCTGGTTGAAATCTCTGGGCTCTGAGTTTGCCCATGCTTGAAAGCTTCTTCATAGACTACATATAGGGAGTCCAGCCTCCCGGCTCCAGTTTCTTTTACCCACCGAGGGGAAGCAGAGGAAAAATGTTTTAACAAGTTCTGTCAAACCAACAGCATGATGTCACTTCTGGCAAATACCTGCAAGACCAGCATGACATCAGCTTGACACTCTGAGACCTCCTGATGGCACCTGGTATTTTTGGCCACTGTGTGACAGAGTGTTGGACTGGGTGGGCCATTGGCCTGATCCAATATTGGCTTCTCTTATGTCCTTATGGTATTAAGGCAAAACTCTGTGGTTTTACTATAGATTTTTGTCTGAATCTGTCAGAAGTGATCTCACAACATCAGTGTCACATCATCCCGCCCCCATCCCTGCCCCCTCCATTTCCTGCTGGCAACCCTGAGCACATAGATAATTTCTTTTTTTACAAAACAAGCTTTTGTATGTGATGGAATAGTCCATCTTTTCAAAGTTACATGACTGTTTCTATAACATTCACCGAAACTGTATCATACAATTTCCTACTGGTATGGTTAGCTGGGACTGGGTCAGGGTAAATTAGCCTCACAAGGACTGGAGGTGTAGCAAGAGGTCAAGCCCAACACCACACACAACAAGCTTAGAGAAAAGTGGCTCAGGGTTGCCAAGTCCCTCTGGCTACCGGTGGGGGATGGAGGGGATGGTTGCCAGATCCAGGTTGAGAAAATCCTGGAGATTTAGGGTTGGAGCCTGAGAAGGACAGGGACCTCAGTGGGGTACAATGCCACAGAGTCTATCCTCCAAAGCATCTATTTTCTCCAGGCAGTGACTGATCTCTGTAGTCTGGAGATGAGATGTAATTCTGAGAGATCCCCAGGTCCCACCTGGAGGCTGGCATTCCTAGGCTCAGTTGTGGTCAGGCAAAATGTTTGTTTGTTTAGGCTTATATTTCACCCTCCCCATGAATGGGCTCAGAGCAGATGACAACAAGAGTTTCACAATAAGAATTAAAATATTTCATAATAACCTTCCACAATAAATAGTTAAAACAGATTTAAACAAAGCTATAAACAAGATAGATGGCACAGCAGTTTGATATGGTAGCTACTAAATGTGGTTGAAGTTTGCTATGGTACCTACGAAAACTGGAGCTGCTAGGCCATAGACCAG
The DNA here is from genome assembly GCF_001447785.1 of Gekko japonicus. Classification (NCBI taxonomy): domain Eukaryota; kingdom Metazoa; phylum Chordata; class Lepidosauria; order Squamata; family Gekkonidae; genus Gekko; species Gekko japonicus. Next base: position 174,948 of record NW_015174327.1, on the reverse strand, counting down.
ACTATGTGTCTTCACCTGATGGGCCGTTCATCAGGGGAGGCCAGTAGATGGATAATTGGACACCTGCAACCTCACCTAAAGACCTGGCGGAACAGCTCTGTTTTACAGGCCCTGCGGAACTCAGGGCCCTGATCTCCAATGGTAGCATGTTCCACCAGGTCGGGGCCAGGGCAGAAAAAGCCCTGGACCTGGTCAAGGTTAAACAGATGTCCTTTGGGCCAGGGACAACCAGCAGATGTTGATCTGCTGAGTGCAAGTCTCCCCGGGGCACATATGGGGAAAGGCAGTCCTTCAGATATGTTGGTCCCATATCAAATGTTGAGTTCAGAACAATAGCAATAGGCCCAGATGGGCAGCAGAGGTATATCCTGATCCCTCCACTCACAGAAATTGCCGATGGGTCCAAGCACTAGTAGTCCCTGCTCTGCGTACCATCCATCTCGTATGCTTTTATCAAAACAACATACTTAATTCTCCCTCTCCTCATTTTATCCTCAACCCACCCTGTGAGGTACGCAAGGCTGAGAATGTATGACTGGTCACTCAATAAGCTTCACAGCACTTTAGTGTCTTTCAGGATCTAGGCCATCACTCTCAGCACTGGGGTCTCCTAGAGAGCAGTCCTAAGCAGGTATATTCAGAATCCTATTGAGTCTCCTCAGTGGGGCTCACTCCCAAGAAGGTGTCCTTAGAACTGCACTGTCAGATTCTAGATCAGCACTCTAACAACTGTACCACACTGAGCCCCACAGAATCTTCTTTATAGACTGCAGTGAGTTTTGGAGCAAGTTAAGGATGAGAGAGCTGGAATGGAGTCAGGCAGTTAGGGTTTCTTTGTTTGTTTGTTTTCTTCCTGACAGTAGCTGTCAGTGGAATGAATGTTTGAATAAGCTTGACTTCTAGTCATATGTATGAGATCTTATAAGAGTCCACACTCTAACATCATCCATTTTATTTTATTTTACTTAAACATTTATACCCTGCCTTTCCTTTTGGCTCAAGGTGGTTTACAAAAACAATTAAACCATTACAAATTAAAACAAAATAGAATAAAAGACCTCAAAAAACCCTTTCCCCAAAAAAAGATTCCTGCTATCAAAAGCAAACAGGCAAGCCTTGCAGCACCTTCTGAAGATCTCCACCTCTTCAGGAGCCAATTCTACAGAACGGGATCCACAATGAAAAAGGCCCAGGCTCTGTTCAGTGCCAGCAGGGGTACCCTAAGTGGAAGAATACCCAACAGCTGTCGGCCTGAAGACTGCAATGTGGTGCACAGGAACATATGGAAGTAGACAGTCCTTTAGATGCATGAGTTCCAAGCTGTGAAGGGCTTTAAAGGTCATAACTAGTACCTTGAATTGGACTCACAAGCACTTTTTCTTTGAATAAAGAACTACCTAGGAGCTCTGTGACCTTTGTTCCTTGCAAATCTCCAGCAGCTCCAGTAATCAAAGATGAAATTGCAGCAGTACCCTCTAGTCCTCAAGGTTTAGTCCCTTGTCTTGGTTTCCGATTCCAAGGGAACCCAGGTCATCTTCATGACTCTAGCTGTTAAAACAAACTTTTTTGAGAGAGAGAGAGAGAGAGAGAGGTCTCAGTTATTTTCAGATTACATTATTCATTATATTTGCTTAGTAGCTTGAAATTAAAACAAAATCCCTACTGATTTTGTCCATTTCTATTTGGCAAACATTGATTTCCTCCCCACCCTCGATATCTCTAATGGACCTTGAAATTGCCATTTCTGTTTCCTTCTCAGTGCACCATCACTGCCTATGTTACAGTCACTCTCCTAATTGACTCGGTTTTGGCAAACAGTACCCTGGCTAGATCAGTGGTTCAGTGCAGACATCTGTCTGTTCTAAATGATTCTCTACCCACTTTGATTCTTTAGGATGCGCTGTCATCGTCTATCGGATTAAAGATCTGCCATTCTTTTCAGAATTTTCTTTTTTTGTCTGCCAAGCTGCATAGTTCTATATTCAGGAATGAAGTTTCTGAATTACATGGGGAGAAAGAAGCATTTTAAACAACAAAGAAATGAATACCATGGGCTAGCTCCACAGCTGATGCAGATTAGCATAACTGAGAAGAAATTGCTGGAACTAAGATTATTTACACTGTTGAACATCTGGCATTGAATCCTATCATTTGTGGGTATATCCATTCTCACTTGATTCTCAACTACCCCCTTATCTTTTAGTCACACATCCAGTTGTATGGTGTGTTTAAAATCTAAATAAAAGCCACAGTCTTTGGGGTCACTGCCAACATATTGAATTGTGTGAATCGTACAAACTTGCAAATGTCTCTCCAGCTGAAGGAATGCATCTATCAGGTTTGATTTATTAGGTGCAAAACCCTGCTCAGCATTAGCAGAAGCAGTCCCTGTTTATTCAACACAATGCTGTACTAAAGCCAGTTTACACAATCCCTGTGCAGATGACCTGTCTGCATGTTGACTGAAGCCGGTGAGAGGGAACGTGGGTGGATGCAAGTATGCTGGCTGTGACCCTCAGCTCTGCATGATTGCCAGTTCGTGAGCAGATTGCTGAGGTACAGAGGCTCCTTCCCCCGATCAGTGACACATGGGGAGGGGGTCATATATGTGGACACTTCCTCTATGCATAGGTGCCAGTCTCACCTGGTGGCGATCATGTGGTGGTGGGAGGCGGAGCCAGTACGCTCAGGTGACCTCACTCCCTCTCAGCACCTTCAGTCAGTGCACAGAAAGATCCCATAGTAAGGCTGTTCTTAGGTCCGGCCTACAAATGCAGCAAAATGGCAGAATTCTGAGGAGGTAGAATTTTTCCTCATGTAGAAACTTTTTAAATACCAGCAAAAATTCCCTTCCAATAAAAAGTACACAGAAACGTAGAAACATAGAGCTGGAAGGGATCCCAAAGGTCAGCTAGTCCAACCCCCCTGCACAATGCAGGACATTAACAGCTACCCCCCACTCCCCCAGTGACCCCTTCTCTATGATCAGAGGATGACAAAAAAGCTCCAGGATCCCTAGGCCAATCTGGCCTGGAGGTAAATTTCTTCCTGAGCCCAAAATGGTGATCAGCATTACCCTGGGCATATCAGAAAGGGCCATGAGAGCCTAGCACTGGCTTGTCCCTTCCTGCCCTCCTGCTCACAATCTGCCTCAATTCACAGCATTGGCATTGCTGTCGGATGGTCAGGCTTTAGATTGGAGTGCTTCAGGCTACAGAGGTGGTTGTGGGAGGGAATGTTGCCTGTTTGCTTCCTCATTGTGGGGAGGGGGTGTGTGTCCAGGACAAGCGTTACACTCTGATTCTGCTGCTTGTGTGGACTTACTCTCAGCCATACTTCTTCACCCAAATTGGTTTGGCCAGGCACACAAGTATTCTCATACCACCATACGAATCAAAGGCTTCCCTCTGAAGTAGAAGCGTTTGTCCAATTTCATATGAAAATGCATGAAAATTCAAGGGTGCCCAGGGCAACACATGCAACTCTACTTTGGATAACAGTATTCAGTGTGGCCATTGAGAGTCAAGCAAGATTGTGAAGGGGCTAGGTGGATGGAGAGAGGGCGGCTTTCCTGCTGTACTGCTGTTTCTTGCCCCAAGAAGCAGGAGTAGGACATTATCTGCTGTGTCATTCTCCCCCACTTCCCCCATACTATTACCAGTAGTAGTGAACTTTAGGAAAGGGCACTTCACACACACACACCCTTACTTTGTTTAGGAGACTGGTATGGAAAGGGATCTGGCTTGATTCGGTTGGTCTTGTTTTGCAAAAGAGACAAGCAGAGAAGGTCTGGCAAGCTTGAGGCACTGATTCTGACAAAATTCACAATAACATTGGTGTCTATGGCCATGACCTGGATAGCCCAGGCTAGACCAATCTTGTCAGATCTCAGAAGCAAAACAGGGTCAACTCTGGTTAGTACTTGGATGGGAGACCACCAAGGAAGCCCAGGATTGTTACACAGAGGCAGGCAGTGGGAAACCACCTCTGAACATCTCTTCACTTGAAAACCCAATGGGGTCACCATAAGTTGGCTGTGACTTGATAGCAGAAAACAGCACTTGGTGTCTGTGACTCGAGTTAAAATAGACTAAAAAGCCCAATCCTATGTATGTGTAATCTGAAGTAAATCCTGCTGAGTTGAATGGGACTTTTTCCTAACTCACAACCTTGAACTGTATGTGTAGCGAGTCATGTTTTACATTGTGTACTAATTTAGAAATCCTGATGAAACCAGAGCATTTTTTAAAGCATTTAATCATGGTAACTTGTCACCCAGTTATGATTTGAAATTCAGGGAAAGTGCATTTTGTCTGTCTCTAGCCTGGAGTGTCTCTTGCCTCAGGTAAGAAATAGGAAAAGGTGTAGGAGAAGGATAACTCTATCCACTCTCTTTTCCACCTCTCAGTACACAAGAGTTTTGAGCATACCTCACACAATCGGAAAGTGGGAACAGAATAAATCACCCTTAGATTTCACAAGGCAAGTTTCCAATGCTTATGGCTGTGACAATAGTCAGCAGTGATAACTGACATTACGTCTCAAAAGATAGGGAAGATGAAGCTATTATTCAATGACACTTGGCCCACAGCTATCTGTGTAAAAACTACCCTTTTGCAAGGTAAATATTTAATTCTCATGTGGTAAAGGCCCAAAATTTCAGCTAAAACTAACCTTCCAGGTAGACAAAGTTTGCAGATCAAGTTTTCTCTTTCTAGCCATTAGTCGCCAGGATAATGCCAATTAACATGGTAGCCAACAGAAGAACATTTTGTGCAGTACCAGGTCCTGTACATAGTCAATGAAGTCTCAAATGACCTCCCCTAGAAACTGGTAATTTGCCATCAAGTAGGATGAGAGAGCCCTGGATAGCCACAGCTAGCCTGATCACAGAAGCTAAGCAGGGTTGGCCCTGATTAGCATTTGGATGGGAGACCATCAAGGAATATCAGACGCGGGCAATGGCAAACCACCTCTGAACGTCTCTTGCCTTGAAAAACTTCCAGGGTCAGTATAAGTCATCTGCATTAGTTTTCACCAGCAGGATGAGAGAGGACTGAGAAGGTTTGAAGGAGGTTGTTGGGGTTTTTCTGCAGAGACTTTGAGTTTTGTTGTTGTTGTTCGGTTTGGTTTGTTTTTTGGGTTGGGGAGGGAGAAGAGAAGAGAACTTGGAGCTGATATGGAAAGAAGTCTTGAATGAAAGAGGCTAGGAATCTCTGGGGAAAAGAGAGACCTGAACGTGCCCTGTATCTTTAATATTGTTTTGCTTACCTCTTTATTCACCATCGGGGGGGGGGGACACAAGTTTTAAACTATGTAGATAGTATTGCTGTTATGACTCATTTTATTTTCCCTTTGATGCTCAGTAGCTCATAGCAATTTTTGCTCTTATCTCTTATCTTTTTTCTTTTTTGGAACCAATGGCAGCATATGTAATCAAACTTTTTTTTTCCCTTTTTCTGAAAAGGATGTTATGGTGGTGTCTTTGCACGCACCTAAAAGCCTAATGTGACTCAAACTCATGAAGGTACAAAATAAAAATAGATGTAATAAGTGAGATTGTCAAGACTTTCCCTGCATCCTTGTGATTTGGAGTAGATGTCCAGTACTTAAATTCAGGAAATAGCCTTTTAAAAATTATTTTAATTTTTTAAATTGAGAATAGAAGAACTACTCAAAACTTAAAATTTTGAATATAATAATAAAATATTTATGATAATTTATTACACCCAATGTTCATGTTGCTGTATCTCTTATATATCAATGGAATAGCAGAACAAGTGCTGAACTGTTATTTCAAATGACCCTGTAAAAAAAAACCCTGAGAACCTGGAGAGCCACTCCCACTCTGTGTAGAGGGGGAGGGAGTTTGCAGTGCTCAGTAGGGTTTCCAAGTACCTACCTACGATCTGGCAGGGGACCCGCCAGAAGATTCTTGCTTGGAACACAGGCGCTGCACTATTCCATCGCCCAGACGTGACGTAGGCACGTAGCTGGGCAACGCTCTGGTAATGGGACTGGAAACTCGATGGTACCGAGTTTCCAGCCCCATTGCTAGAGCGTTGCCTGGCTACGTGCCTATGTCACGTCTGGGCGACGGAATAGTGCAGCGCCTGTGTTTTCCCCGCGGGAATGGTCCCGCGAAGAACTATAAATCCGCCGCCGAATTAAGGTAAATACTTGGGAGCCTTGGTGCTCAGCCATTTCATTTTTCCCCTGGATCCTAGGCTCAGAGCATTTGTATTTTTAGGTTATATTTTTTAGTTTGTGCTGTGATCCTTGTGCTTCTTCTTGATGTTTCATTTTAAAAATTGTGTTGCCCTATCCCAGTATTCCACCATCTTTCCATTTTAGGTAGGCATCTTTTTTGGGGGACGGGGGAGGTTTGGGATAAACCACAGTTAAAATATAGAGTTCTACAAACTCAAGGAACTCCAGTTTTGCAGAGAAATATTAGTTTTAACACCTCCCTCTCGTAATGTGTGGCTCCCATGGAATATCTCCACTACCTGACATTACATTTTATGACACACATGACCTGGCCTGACAAAGTCCCATTCATGTCAGATCCAGTCCTCATAACAAATGAGTTCAACACCCCTGTCTTAATCTGTTGGTGGCAATAAAGTAGAATCCTGTTTTTGCTGGGGGGAGTGGAATAAAGCAAGAGAGGTAAGCTACTCATTGCGGTCTAGTGGCTTGGCACCTGGGCCAGCTGAGTGAATTCCACACACCATGTGGTTGAATGATGGTCCTGAGGAGCCAATTTTAACACAGAGGGGGTTTTTAAGTACAGGGGTTGGAGGACAGAGTTCTGGTGACTTCTACAGATTCTTGTCCATAGGTATAAATTGTGATATTATGACATGAATTAGTACAAGTAGTGCAAAGTTTTTGTTTATTGAGATTGACTTCCATTTTGGACCTCATAGCTACAGTCATGAGAACCAGAAACTCTTAAACGGAGAATCTGGTTTCTCAGAGATCCTGGATGCTGTGGTTGTTTTCACAATCTGTGGTGTGAAAATGACAGTAGTACCTGGCCTGGTTATCAAGAGGTGTCCTATTTCTGTATGTTATTAATAAGATGTACAGAAATTATGAGAAATATTCCTCTAGAGAATTAGATTGAGATTCCATTTCACTTGCACAAGACTTCAGTAATTTCTGTGGGGCTCACATCATTTGAATGTTTAAGGTCAGGCGGAGTTTATTTTGTTTCTCAAATACTGCCTTGACATTCACATAAAGTTAGCTACTACCCACCAAGTAATTTGTGTACATATTCAAAGTCAAATGATAAGACTCTTACAGCACTGAACTTCGGAGCTTCATTTGACAGGAAGGCAATGTCCTGCAAAAACACAACATCTTCAGCATAAATGGGCTTCACTGAAAAGAGATAATCGCCTGGAGAAGAGCTCTAATTTGCAAATTCAGGGGTGTGGTGTACATACTATGTTTATGAATGCGATGGGTATGGGTTTACATCCTTTTGCAATTGTCATGTCTTATTCTGTATCAAGGGCCTTCAACCTCACTAAATTAGTTGATGGCCTTTTCACATTACCATTCTAAACTGGATGTTATTCATTGTTGGCCTCATTTCGAGTAAAGTGAATTTTCTTCTGTTCCAATTTCATATAGTGAATTTCCTTCCGTTAATGAGCCATCTCTGAAGCACTATGGTAATTTCAAACAGTGCCACTTTTTCCCCACGTGATCTTCCTCAACTTTTTTAGATGTTCTGAGGTGAGTGCTATAGTGCTAAACTGCTGTAGCACCTCAGTGCTACCACCGCAACCACATTTAGCACTATAGCAGTCCCCTTAGAACATTTTTTTTAAGTCCAAGGAAGATCATGTGGCAAAAAGGGTGGGGTAAAAGCAGCATTGTGGGGAAGTACTATGGACATTTTAAAAAGCACACCACAGTGATTCAGAAGCACAACAAAGGAGTTGAAAATGGGGGAAAAGCAGTTTCCCTCAAAAGCAGTTCAAGCATGCTTTACTAACCTGATGCAAATGGGTTTGTATGAACAGGTAAATAGATTCCACTAGCACCTGGTTACTAAAATAGTTCTGTCTGAAATGACAGAAAAAATATATTAGAAACCAGTTACTACAACAGAATACAAAGGCAGTTTGAAAAGTGTCGATATCTGAAGTTAAGCATGAGTGAAGCAATAGAATGGGACTCTGCAAACAGTGTCAACCACATTTTGTGAAGCTTTATTTTTTTGAGGCAATGTAAGCTGATTTATGATTGGTAAAGAGGATTAGACATATCGATACAGGATAGTTCCATCAGTGGATATTAGTGATTACCATTAAATAGAACCTCTGGGTTCAAAGACAGTAGTCCTCTCTGTACTGGTGCTGAGGGAGAAACAACTGAGAGACAAAAGCCTTGGTGCCTTCCTTGAAGTCTTATGGGAACATTTGGTTGGTCACCGTACAAAATGGGATGTTGAACTATGTTTTGATCTGACCCAGCAGGACTGAAGTTATAACCTCCATTACAATGAGTCTGTGAATGGAAAAGTTCTGAGTTACTTTAGCCAGTTCTGGTTAGAAATTTCTGTCAGTTTAAGATGCCATTCTGAACACTGAGGAAGTATAGAATAACTTATGTTATGTGCGAATTTAATATTCAGCTAAAACAAGCCAACATGTATAGCTGGTCATACCTCTGCAACATAAAATATGTATGGGAATATGACTTCTGTTTTTGATCTTAACTCTGCAACCTTGTTATGTGTTGAGTAACATCCTGTTCTTCAGTTTTCATGAGGCTTCATCACTTCCCACTTTTTTAAAGACAGTGGCACAGTTCAGACATATAAGGTTCAGACCCATAAGGTTTCAGATGTCTCTACAACTATGAGAATCATACTTTTTAAAAACCAAGGTTTTGAGGGCTGAATAAAAGTCTTCTAGACACAGAGTTCATCAGACCACATCTAAACTGCTCTGTGATACCTAGTTACATACAGAAGTGATGATAGTTTTTGTCAGCTGGTAGATTTTTTTTTTTTTGTGCTTTGGGGGATAAAATCAGTATTGAGGTTTAATAACATACTTACCAAGTCTGGTTTTCCAGATTCTTTAAGGAGTTATCTGTGAAGGACAGGGATTTGCGTTTATGTGTGAATATCATAGTGTGATGGAGTCTATTTGCTGTTGTCACTATCCTCTTCTCTGACTGACTGAATTGAGTAGCTTCTAAAAGCAGATTTACTGGTACATGTGAAGAAACCTTTGAACATTTTATTTAATAATTCTACAGGCTATCAAATGTGTACCAGAATTACAGTTCTCATCCTCTCCTACATTGCCTTGGGTACATTTTTGGTAAATACTTTGTCCGTGCTATAACTAGACTGCCACAATTTACAAATAAAGTTTATTTCCTCCCTTAGAAGGGATTAAAAGACTGTTTTGCAAAGGGACTTGAAACTATTTACAGTTGGATCACACAGCATCTATACCAACATTTTTTGGTAGTTAATCCAAGTCTGACTGAAAACAAGTAGTTTCACAATTTTTCTCCCAACCCTCCATTTAGTTCTTAGAGTCAGTTTGGTGTAGTGGTTAAGTACACAGACTCTAATCTGGGAGAACCGGGTTTGATTCAGCCACTTCTCCACTTGCACCTGGCTGGATGACCTTGGGCAAGCCATAGTTCTGGCACAACTGTCCTTGAAAAAGAGCAGTTTCTATCAGAGCTCTCTCAGCCCCACCTACCTCACAGGGTGTTTGTTGTGGGGAGGGGAAGGGAAAGGAGTTTGTAAGCCGCTCTGAGACTCCTTTGGGTAGTGAAGGGCGGGGTATAAATCCAATCTCCTCCTCCTCTTCTTCTTCCCAAGTTCCATAGGCCCTGATTGGCTATTATTTGCTCTTGATACACTCCTACCATGCATAAAGGGGTTTGGTTATATAGAGAAGGGGGCAGGACCTTTACCTATTTTTTGCATTCTCCATCATGGTCTGTTATCATTCATTTTTACTCGTAATTTCATTTCAAAATACAAAGAAACCCACAGTTTGTGTCAGGGAGATGTAACTTCACCATTTTTCCTATAAACTACATAGATTGCTTCCTTCAAAGTGCAAATACATACTTCAGGCAGGTTTGGAACAAAAAGGAAATATTTATAGCAGGGGTGGCCAAACATGCTTAACATAAGAGCCACATAGAATAAATGTCAGGTTTATGTCAGCCGCAAGGCATGAACAAATATTGTGCACACATTTTTAATGGAAAATATGTAAATTTGCTTTTTATTAACATTAATAAAATAAAAATAAAAGGGGTAAAACAGATATTGATAATGATATTTATTTGTCCAATTATATTAATTTGACTGAGAGAGAGAGAAAGAGAAAGTGAGGTGGAAAGAAAGAGAGAGACAGAAACAAAGAAAACAAATAGATGGGGGGGAGGGGAAGAAAGGAAGGGAGAGAGTGAAAGAAAGGAAGGAAGGGAGAAAGAAAAAAAGGGAAAGAAAGGTGGGAAGAAAGCAAATAAATTGGGGGGAGGAAGGGGGAAAGAGAGAGAGTGAGAGAGAAACAAAGAAAGCAAATAGATGGAAAGGGGGGAGGAAGCAAGATAGAAAAAGGTGGAAAGAAAGGAGGAGAGAGAGAGAACAAAAAAGAAAAAGAAATCAAATAGATGAGATAGGGGAGGAAGGGAGAAAGAAAAAGAGAGAGAGAAGTGAAAAGAAAGAAAGAAGTGGAAAGAAAGCAAATATATGGGAAGGGAAAAGGAAGAGAGAAAGAGAGAGAGAGAAAGGTGGAAAGAAAGCAAATAAATGGGGAGGGAGGGAGAGGTGGAAAGAAAACAACTTTAAATATGTTCTCCAACCACCCCACACACACCCCTTGCCAGCCGGTTTGGATTGGAAAAGGGATTTAAAAAGACAAATGCCTTCTCCAAGCCAGCAGGCAGGGCTGCAGGGCGGTGGCTTGGAGAATGCCTTTAACTTTAAATTTGCTCTTCAAGCCTCCCACCCCTGCTGGTGCGCTGGCTTGGTTTGGAGAAGGGATTTAAAGAGACAAATGCCTTCTTCAAGCCAGCTAGTGGGGGGGGGTGTTTGAAAAAGCATTTAAAGTTAAAGTTGCTTTCTTTCATTCTCTTCTCCCCCCCACCACCTCAAACCTACCCAGGGAGGGGAACACTGGCTGGGGAAGGGAAGATCGATCGGGGAGGCATGCCTCCCCTTCACTTCCCCAGCTGCCCTGCCGGGAGCCATATGATATGTCTGAAGGAGCCGCATGCGACTCCTGAGCCACAGTTTGGCCACCGCTGGCTTATAAGGTTGTTGTAAATATTACTGCCACTGTGTATTATGAAACTTTATATACATACAGGCTTGAATCCAGCAGAGCTTTCTGCAGAATGAGGGGCAGAAGCCCACGGTGCACAACTTCTCTGTCTCACCCACCCCAGCCCCAAATAGCCCACAATACCACTTCTAGGGGAAAGGGGCCCCCTGAAAATAGCATGGGAGTGTCAGGCGGGGTGGCGTCTGTGAGGGGCATGCCACCTGTGGCTGTCCTGCCTGCCCTCCCAGTGGTCGCCCGCATGGGTGCTGACCTATTAAGGGGAAGGGTCAGGGCCGGGGGAGCAAGGCTCTGAGGAGGGAACTGGCTTCAGACGACGGAGCAAGTCAGAGGGTTTCCTCACCCTCTTGGCCCATTCTGGAGTCTGGCTTCCGGCCCCTCAAGGCACACAGCTTCTCCACTGCTTCTCTCTCTCCAGCCGGTGGGATTTGCTATAGCCAGCCCAGGTCCTCCCCCTTAGCTGGTTCCTCTCCTCCTTTTATTACCCCCTCGGCTCCTTGCCCCACCTCCCTCTTGACCCTGCCCTTCTGTAAAGGCCTTGACGCCGTCGCTCCCAGGTCCGCCCTTTCCTGTGCTTCCGGGATCGTTGCTCCTGACGTCGCCGTCTCTTGTCTCCACCACGGGGCTGCCTGTGCCCGCTCCTCCTGGGACGGCCCCGCGGCTTGTTTCCATCGGGGATAGGGAGAGAGTCTGAATTCTGCACAGGGAGGGAGGAGTTGGTAGAAATCATACACCGCCCAACAGATATCTTCCATAGATTCCAAGCCATGGCATCCTAAAAGTCAAATAAAAAGCGGAGTCTTGTTGAGCATTGTTTAACACTGCAATTTAGCTCCAGATTTTAGTTGATTCTTGACATTTCTGTGGGGAATACAGATCTCCAAGGTTGAATGCAGTGCTCCAACTGCAGTCATGTCACATTTTCTACAAAAACAAAAGACATATTCAGTTAAGGAAGAGTGAAAATAACTGAAATGTGCCTGAGGTTGCATGTTGGGAAAAGTTCATAATGAAGGGTTACCAAAGTAAAATACATGAGATGGTGACTTCAGCACAAGAATCAAGGCTGTTGTATGTTTTTAGGCTGAGCAGTTCTAGATACAGTTTTCTTTCTCTCGTCAAGGGTAAAATATCTTAAAAGCTTACCTTGTTCAGAGGAGCTGCTTCATCCTGGAGCATTTAAAATGGAAGACCTAACCATAAGTGTCAGATGAATTAATCAATTTAAGCCTTAGGCAAGCCCAGGTGTACGTCAAGTTACCTTCCCCCCAATCCCGAAACACTGTCTGATGCCTCAATTGATGTTCCGTAGAAAATCATACAATGGCATTGAAACCTGGAGAAAGCACAGTGAATGATCACAAAAGGGGGGAAAGTTTACAATGCCACTTGCCAGAGAAGAATTTAAATGCAGGGAATAAAATTACAGGAAATGAGCAAGTATTTTAGCATCACTGAATACTGAAGGCAGCTGAGCCTTTCAGTAATTTCAGACTTTCAGACCCAAATGGTATCCAATAAATCGGGAAAAAATTACACGTGTTTCTCTCAGGTCTTGCTGGCAGTGTAAGATTTAACTGCATGCTCTTGGGTGTCTGGCATGGTTACGATATTTTCTGCTCCAAAATAGATTTCTGTTTGCAGCACAGATGGGACGACATGGTTACAGAAACCATTTCATGAATATGTTTCATGACCTGACTTGTAATAGCAAGCCCTTAACAGTCCTGCCCACACATTATGTCCAAAACGATGATAGAACACAGATGTCCTCACTATGCTAGACCATACAGTTATGATTCGTCTTATGGATGGGCTTGTTGTTCAGCTAAAAATGGCTTGAACGCTTCCCTCTTGTTTGTCGAACACTACATTTGGTGGGTAAAGCTGCAGAAATTCTGAAGGATCCCCCCCCCTTATCATATTAAAAACAGCAGCACTAAAGCTGTTAGCATCATGGCACATAGGGCAGGTAGGAAAATCCAGAGATGCAAGAATCAGCTGCAGATGCACACTTTGAGAAGATCAGAATGGGCAACCACGGGATTGGCTTGTTTGTTATCAGTGTGTTGTTTTTTTGTGAATTGTAACTTTTGGTGAGAAAAAAAGAGCTTCTATCCTTCTGTTTTGCAGAATTTCACAGCCAATGCTTCCTTACCAATGAAAGTATGAAAAGGGATCTATATCGCTGAATTTAGTGATAACCTGGTTTATCAATGCACAGTAGGAATGCATTGCTAATACAGTTAGTTACCTTTTGGATTCGGATGTGAAGAACAGAATAAAAAACAAACTCCAGCATTCATTTACAATTATTACTTTAAAAGAAGAGGGGTTTATACTGTGTTGTGTTCTTGGGCGGGGGGTAGTCGTCATGAATCTAGAAAGATATTAGGCTTTGCACAGGGATAATTGGACAACAATTTTCAGGCATGTATTTTGATTATGTGATTTTCAGAGTCTGGTCAAAAAGTGGTGGGGTGGGTGTAAAATGATGGTATTAGGACGTGTTTGTTCCGAACATTAGCCTTTATCTCTGTCTCTGGCACCATGGTTCTTCCTCCAGTGTAACTGTGTCCAGATAGTTTTCCTCTGTATTTGGTTAACTGAGCTCTGTAATATCCCTGACCTGGATAGCCCAGGCTAGCCCAGTCTCATCAAATCTTGGAAGCTAAGCAGGGTCGGCCTTGGCCAGTATTTGGAAGGGAGACCTCCAAGGAATACCAGGGTTGTGACACAGAGGCAGGCAATGACAAACCACCTCTGAATGTCTCTTGCCTAGAAAACCGACGAAATAGACCTAAGTCAGGTGTGACTTGATGGTAAATATATAGCTAGATATGAATAAGGTGTGAAGAAATGTTCCTTAAGCAACGATTCATGCAGGTTTTCTGGATGATCCCCATTTGCCACACCTGTACTGTGTGTCACGCCTGTGGCCGCGATGCCGTTCGTGCTGGGGCTCCTGGGGGCGGGGGCGGGGGCGAGCAGGGGTCTTTCCCTTCTCGCCCGTTTCGAGCTGCCCCCCTTCCCTAGGTCCCGACCCTGGGCGGGACACTGTGATCATCCCCATGTTGATTGCTGGTCATCCAAATGGAGCAGGAGTGCCAGAGGAACATGTGTTGTTGTTGTTGGTATGTATTTAGATCCCGCTTCCTGGCCTGAATCTTTTCCCTCAAACTGGTATAATCAAAAACAGGCTGAGGCTCAAACACCGCCCCCCCACACTATTTGGTAGAGCAGCATCAAAATGGCAGTTCCCCCATATTTGATCCAGCCATAACGCTAAACCAGAAGTGTTCGTGTGGGAGGGGGTGACCACTAAGAGGAGGGGCTTTGTGCTTCTGTCCCTGCTTTGGGTCATCACGTAGTGTGATCCTACTAAATGCTAGCTTTCCATTTCTGGATGCTAGCCTCCTGTTTATTGGTAATCAGCCCACACTGTCTCCGTTTGTCTTCTTTGCCTCAGACAGTCGAAAAGAGCAAGAGTCTAGTAGAACCTTAAAGACTAACAAAATTTGTGGCTCCTACCCTGCCACAAATTTTGTTAGTTTTTACGGTGCTTCTGGACTCTTGCTCATTTCTACTTTTCTACTGTCAACAAAATTTGTGACAGGGCATGAGTTCTCATGAGTGACTGCTCACTTCCATTACTGCTCACTTTAAGGTGCTACTGGACTCTTGCTCTTTTCTGCTGCTGTAGACAGACTAACGTGACAGACTAACATCTTCTTGATTTGCCTCAGACAGGTACTCTGAACTGGCATGCCTGACTCCTCCCCCCCCCCAACGAAATCCTTCCATCTGAAAGTGCCCTAAGAAGCTCCCTCTTCTCCTGTTTCTCCACAAAGTTACAACTTGTGTTTGGTTTGATGGCTTGGAAATTTTTAATGTCATTTGATTAGTTTCTTAAGACATAAATGGAGTCAGTTGTCTAGCAAACATTTTGAAAAATTCCATCAGTCTCTCTGTTAATTAAGTTTTTGTTGTCTTTTTTAAAAGAGAGAGAAGACAATACTCAGTAGCTTTAAGCAAAGTTTTGAAACGTTGCCCACATTTCTGGAAAGAATTGGATTGGATAGCTCAAGTTTTAGGAGCTAATTCAAAAGAATTTTCCAGTCTCTGACAGGCGAGGGATTATAAACGGGTCTATCTGTCAGTTGCAGACACTTAGACAAATGACAGTGTGAAGGCTATGATAATGAACGTATTATCATCTGCTGTTATTCCAAAATAAAATTGTTCTCCTTTGCAGAATTCAAGAGGACTGTAAAATTGAACTGCTGCTCCTGTTCTTCATACAACAGGATGGGAGCAAATAAGAGTTTTTGAGGGCTTCTAGAAGGCTCACCAGAGGTGTCCCAATGACACATGTGCCGCTTTTCAGACCTCCAACTAGCTATAACATCATAGCAGATCCTCACAAGATTTGGTGCAGTGCTTTGCCTGACTCAGGTGGACAATTTACAGTTTAAGGGATTGTAAGCACGGAACTTGGTGTGACTCTGTGCTGAAGCGTATAGGCTCTGTCATTGGAACTCTGCTGACTGAAAGTGCTGAGCACACATTGTGCCAATACTATTTCTAAACAGTTTGAATCAGGAAATCTAGAGGTTTTGGTTCACACATTGATGAGTCTCCACTGCTTGTGGAGTTCCAGATGCATTTGCCATCACATTTGGGGAATGAGTTAGTTTTCCCTTCTCAAAAGTAGGGAAGGGATGTTGGGAATGTTATCATCACAGTGCAGTGAAGGCCCATTAACGCTATGTGAGAAGTTCACAAAAATAGTCTCGAACTAGGGTTGCCAGGTCCCCTCTGCCCACCAGCAGGGAGCAGGGGTCATAAGGCTGCCAGGTTGAAAAACTCCAAATGTTTGGGTGTGGAAAGAAGTCTGATAAAGGGCCAATATTAAAACCTAGTTAAAACTTATACAAAAATGCATGTAAAATACAAAATATAAAATACAAAAATACCAGTTTGGTGTAGTGGTTAAGTGCACAGACTCTAATCTGGGAGAACCGAGTTTGATTCCCCACTCCTCCACTTGCACCTGGCTGGATGACCTTGGGCAAGCCATGGTTCTGGCAGAGCTGTTCTTGAAAAAGAGCAGTTTCTGTCAGAGCTCTCTCAGCCCCACCTACCTCACAGGGTGTCTGTTGTGGGGAGGGGAAGGGGAAGGAGTTTGTAAGCTGCTCTGAGACTCCTCTGGGTAGTGAAGGGCGGGGTATAAATCCAATTTCTTCATCATCTTCTTTATTAGAAAGACAGTTACAGACATACAAGGGCCCAATGAAAGCCTCGTAAACAAGTAAAGGTGGCCTAAACACAAGGGCCAATACACATGTCCTGACGTGTTGGCCCTTGTGTTTAGGCCACCTTTACTCCCCAGGATCCATTCCATATATATACACTTGTTTATGAGGCTTTCATTGGGCTCTTGTATATTTTTAACTGTCTTTCTAATAAATACATGTATTTTTGTATATTATAAGCTTTAACTAGGTTTTAATATTGGCCTTTTATTTGACTTCTTCCTTACCCTTGTGGGTCTTGATCTCAGTTTTTGGGTCAGGTTTGTTTTCTCCTCCCTGTGTCTTACTGTTTGGGGGTGGATCCTGGGGAGGACAGGGACCTCAGTGGAGTACGATGCCATAAAATCCACCCTCCAAAGTATCCATTTTCTCCAGGGGAACTGATCTCTGTAGTCTGGAAAAGAGCTGTAATTCTGGGGATCCCCAGGTCCCACATGAAGTCTGGTATCCCTGTCTCAAACTATCCTTTTAATAATGTGTTGTAATCTACAAACTACTTCTGCTGTTTATTCTCCTCAGTGCCGGGAGTGGAGGGGTGTCTGCGATTTTTTCCCCCTTGGCTTTGTTTTCAAAGCAAATGATTTTCTCAGGAACTTAAAAAACACCAAAAAAGTGACACGGCTCTCACAGAATTCATCTTGACCCCCCTGGCCTTTAACATTTTAGCGCCACCAGATTTTTGAAAGAGTTTTCAATTAATAAAGGCCCCTCTTCTTAGGAGGGAAATACAAATGGAGAAGCCTGCAATTAATAGATAACCTAAAACAATAGTTTTAATAGTCCATGACAGAGAGCATTTAATATGTGAGGGGATTTTCTTAGTTTCAAACGAAACAAAAGGCTGAATGTGAATGTGGGTGAGATTAGCGACATGCATCAAAGGTAAGGCATTGTTTGAGCTGAAAAGAGCGGCACATGTGTAGATAGTTGATAATGCAGATAATCACTCATTTTTGTATATAGCTGACTTTCATAAATAGGAGAGGGCTACAACTTCTGTGGGTGCCTTTTCTGTGCGGTCTGAATTAGATAGGGAAATGATTAATTACAGAGCTGTATTTCTTGTCAAGTCATGAATAAATATGTTTAGCATCAGTGTAGCTGTTTACAAACAAGAAACTGGCACGCTTGCAAAGATTTGATTAAAAACAAAATAAAAAACACCCCAACATTCCATTCATCTCAATATTCTCTGTAGAAAAGACCTTTACATTCGTACAGTTTGGCTTGGTGTAATTAAATGGCTCTTAAACATTTTAATTAGACCAAAGGGAAGTAAAACAACAGCAAAAAAAACCCCTTTGTTCTGCTTTTGTTTCTGGGGTGGTTGGTATAAGACATCCTCTTGACTGTTTTCCACATGGCTTCCAGCCACACAGTTCAACCGTACTTCACCCCATGGGTGAAGTATTGGTGACCCTGGGTTAAACACATGCCATGGAGCCTGCAGGTGCCAGTCTCGCCAGAACAGGTGCAGGTGTGGCCAGCTCTTTATAAGTCTCCCTTTCTCTTGGTATATCTGCTGATGTAAATGCAAACCCTAATTGAAGTCAGCTGTAAGACCAATTTGCTTTAAGGGAAATTATGTATTAACAAGACAGGGACCCGCGATACTCGCGGGGGGGGGAGAAGAGCTCTGTCTCCTCTATCCCCCCCCCGCTCGATCTCCCCAAGGAGGCGGCGGCGGCGGCGAGGCCGGTCCTCCCCACCCCCCGCCCGGCTCCGAGGCGGAGGCAGCGGCCGGTCCTTCCCCCCCCCTTTGCCGGGCTCGGCAGCGGCGAGGCCGGTCCTCCCCCCGGCCGGCCGGCTCCGAGGAGGCGGCGAGGTTAGCTACAGAGCGTTCTGTGCGCATGCACACGGAACGCTCTTGCACTTTCGGGGGGATTTAAACATCCCCCCCCAAAATTTTTCTACTTTTAGCATTTTTGTGCACACGTGGGGACTGGCCCACGTGTGCACAAACCTCCCCCTCCCCCCAAGTCCCCCCGGAGTGCTGATTTAGCGATCCGCACTCCAGGGGCAACTTGGCCATTAGATATATAGATGAACGCAGAGGAGGAGTTGTTATTTACATAGTGTTTTTCAGTGGCACGTAGGCCTTCTCCAGTTTAAAATTTTAAGATTAGCCAGTGTGTAGAGTAGACAAGAGAGGAGAGAACAGGAGAGTCAAGGTTAACAAGGAACGTACTTGAGTTGCTGTGGTGTAATAGTTAGCATATTGAGCCAGCACTGCTGAGACCCAGATTCTGGCAGGCATTAGACCAGCCTCCTTTTCTCAGCCTGTAACGTAAGAAGAGCCCTGCTGGATCAGACCAGTGGTCCATCTAGTCCAGCATCCTGTCTCACATAGTGGCCAACCAGTTACTATGGAGCACCAACTACAGGGCACAGAGGCTGAGGCCTTCCCCTAATGTTCCTCTCCTTGCATTACTATTCAGAGGTTTACTGTCTCCAAAAGTGAAGGTTCCTTTTTTGTCACCATGGCTAGTAGCCACCAATAGACCTGTCCTCCATGAATCTGTCTAATCCCATTTTAAAAACTGAATACGTTTGTGACAATCACAACATCCTCTTCATTGTGTAAAGAAGTATTTCCTTTTTTTTGTCCTACATCTACTGCCACTCTACTTCGTTTATTGCCCTCACGTTCTAGTATTGTGGGAGAAAGTTCTCTGTCCACTCTCTCAGCCATGTGCATAATTTTTATAAATCTCTATCGTGTTCCCCCTCAATCATCTCTTTTCTCAACATATGAAATTAAAATATCATATACAACAGCCTGTTGGTCTTGCATGTCTAATAATCATAAGTCAGTGAGATAACAGAAACTTGGCCAGAAACAGGTCTGCATAATTTTTTAAAATATATGTATATATTATTTAAAAGATTGGGACATGTCATGTACTATCAGAAGAGACATGACCGATGTTATAGTGGATATGCCTTTTCTTTCACAGATTAATTGGTGAGAGTTTGTGGTCTGGCTCAGAATTATATACAGGCCTGTTTTTCAATCTTTATTTACACCCTCCCTCTATATTGTAAGTGACCTCTCTATTTTTTTTATTAACATCTGTTTGGCCATGATCAGTTGACAATATAGTAACAACTTTTTATTATTTTCAGGTCTAATTTCAAACCTGCCTGGCCTTAAATGTTATTTTATGTTTTGTGTGTGTGCAATATGGTTTTAGGCCACTGAAGAAGGCCCTCAGGGCCAAAATGTGTCCGGTTTAGTGGCTTTTTATGAAATACCCACTTGTGTGATTTATGATTATTAGACATGCATGTCAATTAGGCTGCTGTATATTATATTTTAATTTCATATGCACATATAATGTTTTTAATCGTCAATTAATACATTGTGTATTAAATATTTTGTTATTTTTATGTTTGTTACACTCAGCCTTTTGAGTACCTAACTTCTTATTCAGGTTGGGTTTGCTTCCCTTTGCTTTTCTTTCTGTTTTGTTTTCAATCCCATTCCTGATAATCCCCAGCACAGAATTTGCCTTTTTCACTCCTGCGGCACACCCCCAAGATCTTTTCCCCTCTCAGTCTCAGCGAGTTCAGACCCCCATTAGCTTATACTTGGAAGGTGGGAGATTTTTGTCCCAATGTGCATCACCTTAAACTTAACACTGAACTTCATTTATAACATTGTTGCCCACTCACCTGATCTTTGGAGCTCCTGCTGGAGCTCCTCACAGTCAGCCTTCGTTTTTACCATTATGAATACTTGTGTGTCATCTGTAAACTTGGCCACTACACTACTCACCCCTAGTTCCAGATAATTTATGAATAAAGTAAATAGTACCAGCCCTAATAGTGATCCTTGTGGGACCCAACTAACTACTTCCTTTTTTTTTTAATACTTGCCCAAATGGGCAAAGTGTATTAGTTTTTAAGGATTACACAAAACAAAACAACAGAAAGAGCGACTAAAGAGACCACCTTCAAAGATCGGAGGCATATAATACTAACCATTTTGGGGAGACATTTGCAGAGAAAACAAAAGAAACTTATATTCTATAAGTATCTGTAACAACATATCTTGACTGTTTGCATGTTTTAACTAATCAAGGAGACAAAGTGGAAATCTAACTGCTAAGAATACTGGGGGGGGGTTCTCCTCTCCTTCTTCCTTTCTCTTTCTTTACTCTGAACTTATACATAATACATCATCTGTTTGCATGGCTTAACTGGTCAGTGAGACAAAGTTTTATTCAAAGGGGAACCTTAAATGTTAAGAAATACATGTCTACATACTATATCTTTATTCTTTTTTTTTTCTTTGAACCTATACTGACACTTGCAAAATGATTGACTAAGATTTATGGGGAGCTTCTGGGGAAAATTTGCTTCTGGGGAAGATTTATGGGGAGCAAAATGATTGACTAAGAATGTTCTTTTCCAAGTTTAAAGTTTGTGAGAAAGCCATAAATACTCACTGAGTCTTCGCCAAGGATGTTAATGACGAGGTATAGAGGCCCTTATATGGGGTAGTTACAACTTCCCAGTCGTGCTAACGTGGCTGGTCATTAGGAGCTTCTGCTTCAAGACAGTCTGATTCCGTCTCCTGCTGTTGCCACAGGCAGGGGGCTCAGATGAAAGTCTTCTGCCACCATTGCCCTACACCCGAGGTACTGGAGAGATTCCTGACCCATCTGGTGTGTCCGGAAAGGTCAAAAAAGTCCACTAAAAAGCTCCAAAAGCTAGTGAAACTCGGAGAGAACCCTGAGTATTCAACTAGGTCGTTGTACAGAAGCCCCACCAACCTCCCAACTAACTACTTCCATCCATTGTGAGAATTGTCCATTTATTCCTGCTCTTTGCTTCCTGACATTTAACTAATTTTATTCCATGATAGGATCCGTCCTCTTATCCCATGACTGCTAAGCTTACTCAGGAGCTTTTGGTGAAGTACTTTGTCAAAAGCCTTTTGGAAGTCCAAGTATATAATATCTGCTACATCACCATTATCTACTTGTTCACTTTCTCTGTGAACTCCAAAAAGTTGGTGAGGCAGGGCTTTCCAATGCAGAAGCCATGCTGATTTTCTCTCAGCAGGGTTTGTTCCTCTATGTGTCTAATAATTCTGTTTTTCTTTGGGTGAGTTATTTGCAGAAATTTTAATATGTATGATACAAATTTTGTAATTTTAGTACATCTTAGTACATTGGTTTTATTGTATCTTATGGTAATTTTGTGAGCTGCTTTGAGAGGTAGGATACAAACATTTGAAAGAAATGGGTTGTAGACTTCTAGTTTATGGTGACACGATAGCGGACGTTTCTCCCGGACCTCCCGGGGAAACAATCCGCGTGCCAGCGGTTTGGAGGGGGGATGACTGGTCGCCACTCCCCCGAAACCTTTGTGAAAGGCTTTTAGCCATGGGGCTTTGAAGGGTAGCCTCTTTGCCAGCGTGTTGCTGGAGAATTGAGGTGATCTTCCACTCCGACGGTCCTGCCACTGCTGCGTCTGCAATGGAACCAGAGCTGTTGACCGGGACAAGCATTGGAGATCGAGCACAAAAAAGTACCTTGAGCAAGGTCTTTGGACCATCAGTGAACAGTGAGTCGAGTTAAATTGAGATGCTGGGAATTTAAAAGAAAGCCCCCCTGGGAACGACGAGACGAGCAAGCAGGGGAGGGCCCCCTCCCATATGCACAAAGAGAATAGCGATTTGCCAAGGGGGAGCTGAAGAAAAAGCATTGAAATCTATTTTAAGAGATCATCTAGAGCGCCCATAAGCACTTGGGCAAATTTCAGAGACTTTAGCAAGTTTTTTTAAAAGTAAACAATCCATAAAAATGGCATGGGAAAAAAATGGAGAAAGATAGACAAGCAAAAGTGAAACCACCGGGGAGCATGAGCCTGCGGCCGGAAGATACCACTGAGTTTTCTAAACTGTTAGTGTACTCTTTGCACCCTCTACTGGACCAGATGACGAACATCAATCAACAACTGACAGCTTTAAACCAGAACTTTGCAGCTCAGCAGCTCCAATTGACTGAGACTACAAAAAATATGGAGCAAACAGCTGAGAAAGTGAAGGAAATGGATGCCAATTCTAAAAAGGTTAAGAAAAAGGTTCAAATGCTGGAAAAGAAGCAAGCTTCAGACGAATATCAACTTTTGCAGCTACAAATGGAAAAAGCAGAAGAAGAGAATCTAAAGCAACAGCTGAGTGATGCGCTAGCTCCAATCACAGATTTAAAAGCGGAATACCTTGTAAGCGAAATGGATGTGGTTTATAGAACCTATTCCATTTATATCAAGAAAAATACTCTGCCTGGGGAGATAGTGGTTAGATTCTCGAAGAGACATGTGAGGGACCAAATCCTGAAAGCAGCTACAGGAACACCCTTGGAAATTGGAGGCAACATCATCAGGATCTTAAAAGATATTCCATTTGAAATAAGGAAGAAGAGGAAGAAGTATAAGGACTTGATCCTATTTTTACAAACAAACAGCATTCCTTACAGATGGTTGACCCCCAAAGGTGTCATTTTCAAACTGCAGGATAAAAAAGAAAAAATTGACTCTGTTTCTAAAGTGCGTGAGTTCCTGAGACTGCAACTGGGAGAGTCCGGAGAGGACGGCAAGGAAGAAGAAGACAGCAAACCTAGTGATGAAATGGACTCCGCTACTTCCGATGAGGACTCTGACTCTGAAAAGGGGGCAGTAGCCCCTAAGCATGAATATCAATTAAGGATTAGAAAAGATAAAATAAAATGAAGGCTGAAGAACTCTGAGTTGTGCCTTAAGGCTTTAAAGATACCAATGATGCTCTTCTGATTCTCTTTAAATAGTGAAAACAATGGTTTTAAAGATAAATAATATAGCATGATCGACTATGTTCAATGTAACCATAGCATTTTAGATTAACAGTGATACAAGCTATTGTAATGATCTTCTATTCTTGGGTTTTTAGTTTGGTTTTCTTTCCTTTCTCCCATAGATGTAGTTTTCCCTTCCCTTTTTTTCCCTTGTAGTTTATAGAAAATGCAATAAAAAATCCCCTCCGGGGGCTTAAAAAAGAAAGAAATGGGTTGTACTGCAGAAATGTGGACTGTTTGCAAGTTGGGTGTTTGGAACTTGAAACACATTTTCCCATAGAGATACATATGATAGGGTTTAGGTTAGTCCACAGAAATGTATTTAAACCAAGGCCCAACAAATCACAGGCTCCAGGTCACCACGGTGCCTAGAAAGTTCATTGTGGCACCCAATATTTTCAGCAAAGTTTTTAATTGTAGCATCTGCTCTACAAATCTGAAACAAAGAATAAGCACTAACATGACACACTACACAATTCTGGGATTTTATCATAGAATGACACGTGAGCCTTTTGTTTTGGTGAAGGCAACCAAGGTTGCCCCTGTTTTTCCCCCCTGTACTACAATACGTTTCTCATAGTTTTAATAAAATTACAAGAACCTGTGAAAATTTCAGGATTAGGTTTTGTGGTAGCAATATTTAGAACATGGGGTCATTAAAATACAATCCCCTTAGGAGTCTGGCTGCTAAGTTTTAGGGCCAGCTTCTTGAGCCAAAGAAAATTTGTCAAGGTCTGATTAAACCTTGATGATATAGCTACAATTGTGTATGTGAACTGAGAAGCAGAGGGAAACAATGTGGAGTAATTAAACAAAACAGACGATAAAATAACAGCAGAATAAGAGAGTTAGTCTGAATTCTGGTGTTGCCTTTCTTACCGGAATCTTGTTTAATTAGAAAAGGCTAACACTGAATGGAACATATCAGTGGTTGGGGAAAAGGGGGATTTCTTTAAGTCCTGTTTGAAGCTAAACTGTATCAAGTGTTTGAATTCATACAGGAACAGCTAACAGAAAAGGACTCAAAAGGAGGAAGGTAGCCAATATAACACAAATCAAAAATGTGCTTGTCTCACACCACCACTTGCTCAGTTCCTTCCACACTTCCTGACCGCCTCCCTTCACCCCAACACTCCCAGGTCCCCATGTTGTCCCTCCTTGGTCATTTGTCTCCCTTCTCCTCGCTCACCCATTGCTGATTCTGAAGCCTGTAAGTCATTTCCTACTTTCTGCTGCATTTTTAAGTACAGGTTGTTTTTCACTCGGGCAGTTGCAACTCAGGGCCATACTGTATGTAGGGATGAAATATTTTTCTGGTACTCTAATATTTTGCCAGCAGTCAGTTTCTGCTTCTGCTTAAAATGTCACTTCACTTGCTGTGATGCACGTTGCTGAAGCAGCTGCTTTGAGTTGGGCTGCCCAACAGAGGTCATAGGAGAGATCCACAAGTGGCAATCTTTCTTTCTCTTGGGAATGTTCCCCATTTGAGCCTCAGTGAAATAAATGAGAGTTGTCCCATGACTCCCATGACTCAAGATGGCTTTCTTGGATTGTGTCCAGTGTCCAAATCAAGGCACATACACCAGCTGACACCAGTAGCATTGGATTATTTCACAGCAATCTCCATTTGTTCTCTCTCTCTCCCCCTCTCAACCAAAGATGCCTTGCTCTTAAGGTTTGCCAAAACCCAAAGCTGAGCATCATCCTAAAGCAATGTACCACGTCCTTATTTTGGCAAGCATTTATCAGCCAGAAAGAAATAAGATTAATAATGGCCCCTGCCACACAGCAGGGAAAACATGGGGCAAAGCGCGGCTTTTAAAAGCCGCGCCAAAAAAGAAACGCCGCGGCGGGATCCCACGGATCCCGTTAGCCGCGTGCCGTTGCTCCCCGGCACGATCAGATGCCGGGGAGGAAGATACGAGTGGGAGGGGGAGGCTGCCGAACTGCACATGCTCGAGCATGCGCAGTACGGCAGGGAGCCGGGGATGCGGCGGCAGCAAGATGCGCCGCCGATCCCACGGCCAGGATGATGCGGCCCAAACGGATGAACCACCGAAGGTAGGTGGTTCATTTTTGACGCGCTTCATCGGGGGAAGGGCCGGATCGGAGACGGGAGCGCAACGCCAGGCAGATGTTGACGTTGGATCGTGCCCGTTTGCTGCGCTTCCAATCCGGCCCACTCCCGGCCCAAAATGCCTCGTATGAACGGGGCCAATATTACATATATGTTTAAAGTGGTTTTGTTACTGCTTAATTTTATTATTTTATGTTTGGTGACTGGGTTATGGGGGGGTTTTTTGGGGGGGGTTGTTTTTAATAGAGGAGGGTTGCCTTGCTGCCCTGGTAGATCAAGATATCATTTCAGGTTCTTTTAAAAAAAAATATCAATAAATCTGCATTTGCCACTCTAGAGATTTTTGTTTCATGTAAATGCTGCACTGGAGACTGCTGAACATGTGGGTTAGTTGACTGATATGCACGGGACAGCTGATCACTGGAGCGCATCTTATGCATGCATATTGCAGTGAAAGTCCAGATGATACAAACAATCATACAAGGTGATCCATACTGGCAGCTTCAAATTTTTCTTGTGATACCCAATTGAATGTATATCCCTCTTCTGCTATCTGCATCTGCTGCACCTAGTCATAGTCTGTGCATTACTTGTTGCATGCGGCTCTATGGACTAATACGTCAGATATGCAACATGTGTATATCTGGATGTGTCAGGGTTTATGCCTGCTGCAGATGTGGACCAGAACATTATGTCTACAATGTGATTTGTTTTAAAGCTGCCCTGCAAATTTACAAATATTATAGCTTCAAATTGGCAGTGATAAAAGGACTTCAAACTCATTACTAAGCCTGTGAGCCATCTAGTTCAGCCAGTAATATAAATTCTGAAGTTAGCACTTTAGTTGTATGAATGTTATTACTGATCATTAATTTTTAAACTGTCACAGTTATTCAATTTTTAAAAAATCAAATTAGTTTTATATAACCCCGCAGAAGATAAAAATGAACATTCATCTTCTAAAAACTTTGCTCACAATGGATTGCCTTTAATATACTCAGCAAGTCAGCTGGCAGTCCCTGCAGAGGACTTTAAGGAGAAAAGTTCTTTGAGAAGGTCTTTTTAACTGTTACTTATACCTAGACTGAGGAACCATGCTTATTGGCTGTGTTTAGATCTTCTGGACTCCAAAATAACTGTGTTCTCCTTTGTTGGTAATCAGTTTTGTGACATGATGTAATTGTTGCTCAGCAAATCGCCTTTAGTATTTGGAAAGGCAGCATATACACTTTTAAAATAAACGAAATAGTGTTTCCATTGGAGAGAAGTGCCATCAAGTCACAGATGATTTATGGCAACCCCGTAGGGTTTTCAAGGCAAGAGACATTCAGAGGTGATTTGCCATTGCCTGTCTTTATGTAGCAACCCTGGCATTCTTTGGTGATCTCCCATCCAAATATCACCAGGACTGACTATGCTTATTTTTTGAGATCTGATGAGATCAGGCTAGCCTAGGCTATCCAGTTCAGAGTTAATCTCCTACCCCAAGTGAAAAAATAGTATGGATGAAATATTTGCTTATGAAGTGTCTGTCTTCATAATAGTGAAGTCTGACACAACATCATACCAGGAATGACTTTGTAAAGACTGGTGAAAATGTAAGAAAGATGAAACCGTTGAAAGGGCCTAGATACTGAAGCTTGTCTTCTGATTGCTGCCAGTGACTGGAAACATTTTGTACAGGAATCTGATTAATTCAGGAGTAAGTGGGCTAAACACTAAGGAAAATGCCCAATCAGTGGCAATATTTCTAAACATTACAGAAGATGAAGATATCTAATTATAATTGAACAATTCATAAATTTCAAGATTCTTGCTTACCAAATGAAACTTATAAAGATGCATATTTCTTGTTCTCCTAATTTAAGGGAATGTTTTTGAAACATGAGATATTAAGTAAAACATCTGAAAACCCAAGGACTAAAAAAGCAGGTAGGGTGTATAGAAGGCCTTTGTGGCTGTCCCATAATTTAGGGATCTTTTACCCTTGGGAAATCACAAACTCAAAATTTAGACACTGCATATCTCAGTTTGTGATAAGACTTTTCTGTTTGCAGTAGCTTTTAGAAGTCATTAGAGAAGTGAGAGTGTTGACCATTTTAATAGGATTTACATTTTTTATTTGCTTTTTGATCTGCTGTTAACCAAACCATGTCTGTATGGGGCTGGTTAGTTAGCAAGACAGAATCCTTTGTTCCAATGTGTTTGGCTGGTGGTGGGATGGAAATATGTGTTTGGAATTGTCCGTGAATATAGTGGATGCATTTTGAGTTTATGAAGCTTTAAATTTTTTGTGTAGTTTCCCTGACTTTTCAACATTTAAGAGTATTCCAACTAACCTAGCTTTTTCTCCCCCACAAGATCACTTTCTATGTGTTCTGCGTGGGTGTAACTGTAATGACTCTATTGGTTGCCACACCATTATAGCTATACAGTCATTGTAGGTATACCCACACGGTGCCCACCTTCACAGTGTCACCTTTCCAGCTAACTCAGTGATAGGGTTGTGCATAACTGTCTCTCATTTTAATAAATGCAACTCCTGTAGAATAAGAGTAGTTTGAGTTGTAACAGTGTTGATGGATTTCTTCAGGGGGTTGTTGTTGTTGTTTTGGAAGTTGTTTTCCATGCTATATTTTGTTGTACTATTGACATGGTCCTTTTTGTTTAAATCCTGTCTCATATAAGCTATTAAAACATACAGGTATAGGGTAATATCTAGTAGTGGCATAGAGCTAATTGTATTTTTTCCCCAGAAGTTATTTATTTATTTTGGTCCCTCAGGTAGGCAGGCCCCCGACCATATAGGGCTTTAAAGGTCAAAACCAGCACCTTGAAGCGAATCCGGTATGCTATAGGCAGCTAGTGCAATGCCTTCAGCCCAGAACGTATGTGCTCTCGTATGGAGAGGCCCATCAATAGCCTGGCTGCTGCATTTTGCACCAGCTGCAGCTTCCGAATTTGGGACAAGGGCAGCCCCATGTAGAGAGCATTGCAGTAGTCTAATCTCAAGGTGACCATAGCATGGATCACCGTTGCAAGGTCATTGCATTCGAGGAAGGGAACCAACTGTTTGATCAGCTGTAGATGGTAAAAGGCTGCCTTGCCAGTGGCTGCTGCCTGGGCCTCCATTGTTAAGGCGGCATCCAGGAGCACTCCCAAACTCCTGACCCTCGGCGCTGGCACCAACGGTGCCTCATCAAAGGTCGGTAATGGGATCCCTACCCCTGACCCGCTCCAACTCAGGCACAGGACCTCCGTCTTCGTCAGATTCAATTTCAGTCGGCTCAATATAAGCCAGCCAACCACATCCTGAAGCACCCAGTCCAGGTCATCTGGAGCCGGACTGACCGCCCAACAATAGATATAGCTGGGTGTCATCTGCATATTGGTGACACCCTAACCTATGCCTCCGGGCAATCTGAGCAAGGGGGTGCATGTAGATGTTAAATAACATTGGGGATAGCATCGCCCCTTGGGGAACACTGCACACCAGCGGGTACCTCTCAGACGTCTGCTCCCCAAGCGCCACCCTCTGTCTCCAACCCTGTAGGAAAGAGACAAGCCATTGCAAGGCAAGCCCCTGAATCCCAGTGTCGGCGAGGCGGTGGATCAGTAACTGATGGTTGACCATGTCGAATGCCGCCGACAGGTCTAACAGCAACAGTACTGCCATGCTGCCCCGATCCAGATGCCTCCGGAGGTCATCTGTGAGGGTGACCAGAGCCATCTCCGTCCCATGGCCCGGACAGAAGCCAGATTGGAAAGGGCCTAGCATGGAAGTGTCATCCATAAAGCTCTGCAACTGAATCACCACCGCTCTCTCAAGTAATTTGCCCAAATAGGGCAAATTTGAAACCGGCTGATAATTAGCCAGATAATTAGCCAATTTGGCCGGGTCCAAGGATGGTTTTTTCAGGAGAGGGTGGACCAACGCTTCCTTGAGTGCCCCGGGGAACAGTCTCTCAGTGAGGGACTTGTTGATAATATCCCTGAGGGCACATCGAAACCCCTCATGGCCAGCTTTTATATTCCACAAGGGGCACAGATCAAGGCTGCACGTGGTTGGGCGTACCGTTGAGAGCAGTCTGTCGACTTCCTTTAGGTTGAGTGGACTGAAATAATCCAGAATGGGACCAGAAGACATGCATGGGGCCTCGAGTTTGCTCACTGTCTCAACGGTTACCCCAATTCTTCATAATCTAGTGTTAAGAGAGGACACTGGTATAGCAGGTGGATACCATCTTCAGTCAGGCTAAGGACCCTGAGTCAATTCTTCAAGGGGAAAAAAAAATAAGGGCCAAACTACACAAGACTGTAAAGAATTGGGTCTGAGTTCCCTTTGTTTTCTGAACCTGGCTCCCTTTGCCCACAGCCACACATCAGCTGCCAAGAAAAGACATTGGCTCAAGACTGCAGCATGAGCAGGGAGCTCCTGCCTTCCCTTTATGCCCTGGGCCTGAGCTGAACTGGGGCCTGCAGGCTTTAAAAATGACGTTTCCTGCAGCTACTGTGTGGCTATGAGGAAAGCAAATCAGGTCCAGGGAATTCAGTCTCCAGTTGTTAAAAAAAAAAGTCTTGTGTATTGTGGCCCTAAAATGATGTCTTACAATAAATTAACCAGCAAACCATGCCACCACTCCATTTTGCGACTCTGTGAGATCACCTTAAATCCTTACAAACAGGATGAGCAGTGCATTTGAGTAATTAACAGACATCCTCGCCTATTTAACAGATCTCCAAAAGAATACCAAACCATAAGATAGCCTTCCTAAGCTAATTAGCAAATACAGGATCATCTTCTGTCACAGATTAGTACAGCCTCCAGAGGAACTCCTGATGAGGTTATTCCTACCCCTGTTCCTGTATCACATCACCAGCTTTCAAACTGGGTTCAATTTTACTCCAAAACTATTCTCCCGCACTGCATTTGGACTACATTCATGCTTCAGGTCAGAAATATATGGTTTTACTCACTTGTCCCTTTCTTTCTGTCCTTCCACATAGCTTTGGCCCCATTGTGTGGGCACTCTCCCTCTTCTGCCCCACATCCTGCCCTGAAAAACTCCCTCACTCAAGCCATCCTTCCCAGGCTTCTCCCATTACCCTCCCCTTTCCTCTGCTAGTCTGATTCAGCCCACTTGCCTGTAGCCCTCCCTCTCCTCCCCTACCTTCTGTCCGTCCCCTCACTTGAAGCCTCTCTCCCCCTCTTCATCAGTCAAAATCCTCCATCTCTAGGGCATGCTTCCCTTTCCTTCCGCCAGCCTTCTGCTCGTCCCCTCTCCTTCTTATCTCTTTCTCTTCCAGCCCCTCTTTTCCTCTCTCCATGGGGACCCTGCACATGAAAACACATATGTACTAGCACTGGGTGAAACACATTTAACCACTAGACTAGGCATTTGTTTGAACTGCATTTTAAATTTGTCGGTTTTTCTGACTTTTCTCTCAACCCTTTGTTAGCCAAAAAACTGGTCTTGTAACATTAAGATTTGCCTCACCTCTTTCTTAAGATCATTCAAAGTCATGCTTATGCATACACAGACATACAATCCTAAAACCGGGGTGGGAGCACACTTGTAAAGGCACCACCCCATGTATTTCCCCCCTTGTTTCCTGTGAAGTTATTAGACATTGGGATGTCTTCTAGAAACACAACTTTGGTCCCGGTCACACGGCGAATTTGCCGCGGGAGAGCCACGGGTTGTGGGCAGATTATCCGTGCATGATCACACCCCAACATCTGGGAAGTGGAGCGCACCCGTGGCCAACCCGTGGCTTACTGCCGAAAATGCGCGATAAAAAAGCAGTACCTCCAAAGTACTGGAAAACAGTTTGCCACAGGCTGCCTCCAGACTCCCACGGTGTGATTGCACTGGCGCATGGGTTTCTCCTCCGGCCCCTCGGTTATGCCCCGGTGCCGAGGGAAGGACCCGTGGTGTGCCGCCAGTGTGTCTGATCGCATAATCGCAGACCAAACTGCGCCGGGGCAATTTGCCACGCCTCCTTCCCATAATTTCCTGCCCGTGTGACCGGGGCCATAGTCATCAAAACATAATGCAGTTTGTGAGAATAAAATGGGGAAGACGGAACCCTGAGATAACTGAAGGAAGAGCAAGATAAAAATGTTGGAAACGGAAAACATTTCAGGTTCTAGAACCTTTAGTAATGAGCTTACAGGAGCATATTCAGAATTATGAAATCATTAATAAAGTGTAACCAATTCCACCCTGAGATTGGAGAACTGAATTTTGATGGCTACATTCTTATTGTTAACAGAACAGGTTTTTAATTATTTGCCAGGCTTAAATGTTTGATACAACAAATGCAACTCAGCACTCCTAACATTGTGTTTTTTGTGTGTGTTAATTACTCTTCTTTTCAGTTAGAACCCTTCTTTCAATTAAAAAGTGGCTTGACCTAGATAGGATTACTGTAGAACTGTATTTTCTCCTGCACAGGGAATAAATGTCAAAGACTTTTCTCAGGTGACAAAATGCTGAAATTCCCAAATCTCTCTCATAGCTGGTGACTAACCATTCCTCATCTGTTTTTATTCTGGTGGGTGGGTATCAAAAGTAAATGTTTTGACGGGTACAGCAAGTGAATACAGCACATATTTAAGGGATGTTGTCAAACAAGGAATGATGTTACTTCAGAGTAAGGTTTTGGTGTTCCCTCACCATATGTCCTTTAAAGTATATTGTGTGTGTCCTTATACAGCAAGGAAAATGTAAAACTCTGCCTGTATGTCAGCCAAACTTCCCACCTCCATCAGCATTTTGCATAAAAGTGATTTTTAAGGAGGGTCATAGTACAATTCTAAGAGGATTGTATTTTGTTTTCAAGCTATATTTCAAAAATTGGGTAAGCTTTACCAGTTCCTAGAATTCTGCTGAACAATTTCCTTCCTGCAAAACACAAGGGGGGTACATTGTGAGAAAGATTTCATATGACTCAGGCAGGTGTCCTTGACACTTCACAGAGTCCTCTTGGCATTAATCCATACAATTCAACTGAAGTTGTACAGTAATTTGCACTATTGTCACAATACATTGGTAGGATACTGGTGACATTCATAGTCTGTTGTATCGTGTTGCTTAAATTATTAATCTTAAACTTGGCTTTTCCCTCCCTAATACTTCATTCATTCATTTGGATTCCTGCAGATCTCATTTTGTTATATATCTATTGGTGCGTTAGATTGTTATATTGTTTAAATAATGAATTATTTGATTGCCAACTTACTGATTTTAGAATCAGTATATCTAATTCTCCACATGGCCAAATCTGTGGATACTTAAATCAAAAGATTCAGTCCTGGACACACAAGAGGGTTCAATACTTATGTATTGTCTTTTGATTGTAATAAGAGCCTCTTTGTACCTTCTATTGTTTAACCTCTGAAGAAGGCCCAATTGGGTCAAAACACATAAGGTCACTATTGTTTTCTTGTGGACACATGTTACTTTTTACTATAGTATGAGGCTTGTGTTGGGCCCTGATATGCTTTAGATGTCTATGTAATAAATATGTATCTTTTTATCAGTAGAAAAGAAGTGAGCAGTGACTCACAAAAGCTCATAACCTGCCACATATTTTGTTAGTCTTTAAGGTGCTACTGGACTCTTGCTCTTTTCTACTACTACAGACAGACTAACATGGCTACCCATCTTGATGCATTTTTATGTACAGCTAGTTCATATTTCATTTTAGATTTTGGCCCTGCTTTTGCTTTTTAACTTAACTTTCAGGTACTTGATTTAGTTCTTTCTACAAACCTGAAAAAGCCCCAGGTTTGCAGGAAAATCTGGGAGAGCCAGGTTTGATTCCCCACTCCTCCACTTGCGGCTATGACCTTGGGTCAGTCACAAGTTCTTTCAGAGCTGTTCTTTCACAGGCAGTTCTCAAACGAGCTCTCAGCCCCACCTACCTCACAGGATGTCTGTTCTGGGGAGGGGAAAGGAAAAGGAATCTTAAGCCACTCTAAGACTCCTTCAGGTAGTGAAGGGCACAGTAGAAATCCAGTCTCCTCCTCCTCCTCCTCCTCCTCCTCCTCCTCCTCCTCCTCTCCCCAGTAATTCAAGACTCATCTGAGCCAAGTACAGCAGCCAACACCACATGACATACTACCACCCAGACTATTCAACAGCAGTTGCTCCATGAAATCCAATTTGGTATTCAGGGCTCTTTTTGTAGCAGGAACTCCTTTCCGTATTAGGCGACACACCCCTAATGTAGCCAATCCTCCAAGAGCTTACAGAGCTCTTCTTACAGGGGCTATTGTAAGCTCTTGGAGGATTGGCTACATTAGGGGTGTGTCACCTAATATTACCAGGAGCTGAGAGAGCCAGGTTCAAATCCCTGCTCTGCCCTGGAAGGTCACTGAGTGATCTTGGGCCAATCACACACTTTTAGCCTAACCTGTTTTACAGAGTGGTTGTGAGTATGAAATGGAGGAGAGAACAATGATGTAAGCCACTTAGGTCCATATTTTGGAGAAAGGCAGGGTCCAAATGAATTAAATAAATAATAAATATAGTGGAAGATTTATTTATTTATACATTTATATCCCACCTTTCCTTGTGGTTTAAGTCTGCTTACAATAATAGCTAAAAACATTTCCAATTAAAATGAAAATAAACTAACAAAACCCAAATATCTCCCCCCCACGGGTAGATTCATAAGGGAGTAGGCTCTTCTCTTCCTTCATCCCCCCCCCCCATTTTAAGGCAAAGACATCCTGTAAACAAAGAAAAACATTAAGCGTTGCTGCCTGGACGTGAAGTATCCTGCTAGAAAACAGATATTTCGGCTGACATGACAAGCTTTGTTGACAGGTGTCACTTGACTGTGTATCATGCTGCTCCTGAATTTTGTGGTGGCAAGGGAGGGATAGCCCTTTAGCCTTACTACCATAGCCTCTGGCAATTTGGCTAAAGGAAACTCTCCTTCAGCTGTTATCACAAGAAATCACGCATCCCAACAGCCATGATTATATTGAGCCTTCTAATCGCTGCACTGATTATACCAATTATATGGTAGGGCACTGATTATACCATGCTGAGCAGGGACTGTGGCTCACATACGAGGCAGTTCATTACAAGGCTTTGCCTGATACTGCAGCCAAGTAGGAAAATAA